>NW_004797759.1:287036-291178 GCF_000002075.1 Aplysia californica | reverse complement strand
TATATATATATTATATGTGTGTGTGTTTCTCTCTATTATGTTGACATTCTACTGAACTAACATCACAAGATAAATGAAGAGTATTGAAAAAAAATTAAGACTTTTCTGATCAGAAAAATGTCTAACCAGCTTGAAGATTATTTCCAACTTTTGTAAGCTAATTTTACAGAGATTTATAAGGTCTTGCCTTAAAATACTAAACAAAATTTTTTAAGATTTAGAAAAAAAGAGGGAAATCTAAAATTCTTACCCATAGACATTTAAGTCAGCAACATGAGGTCCATACATGTGATACCAAAATGTTAAGCAGGCTTTTCCCGTTCCAACAGTGATTTTCGGACTGATCAACTGTGCAGAACTGCCTCGGAAACCAGTCGACGTCTCCAAGTAGGCGTAATATCCATCTGCACAAAATTGTATGAACAACAAGTAAGCCTACATCCTTACTAACACTGAGAGCACAATGTTTCTCCTATAGATAAGATACATGTAGCATAGGTATCTAGTGATAATTTGTAGGGCTAACAACTGAAAGGTTGTGGGTTCAAATCCCATCAAAGGCCCAACATTTTGTGCTTGGGAAAGGAACTTTGCTTGAATTATCCTCACTTCACCCAGGTAGGAATGGGTAAAAAGTAAAGTTGTTCCTGCATCTGATCCGGACATTGGGGACTGCCTTATTAGTGAGACAACTTCCTGGGCCTTTGGCATATTGTGGTAGGAACGGGTATCGGGTTATATAAATATATAGATGGTGGGGGGGTAGACCTACCTAAAGAATCGTAGCCACTTCCAAACAAACCAAAAAGAAGTAGGATGGCTAAACAGATGAATGAATGACATTTCATTGTCATTACTAATATTTAAAACATACAAAATAGCAATAGTTGAGGAAAATACAATAAAAACCAAGTGAAAAAACGACAAACGGGGTTCATACCCACAACACCTCTACAAACATTGGACTGAAGCCTGCTCTTTTTCATCGAATAATAGGGGAAAACTTTTTGATTTTATCAAAAAATCCACAGATCAAGATAAAAAGTAAAGTTGTTCCTGCATCCGATCCGGATTGTCTTTTTAGTGAGACAACTTCCTGGGCCCTCGGCATATTGTGGTAGGGTGGCCAGTTCCTTTCCACACTGCCTTTACTTCCCCAACTCGAAGTCAGGTCCATTGCTGCTGGGTGTGCAGGAGGGGACGAAAAAATCTGTGTCCCAACCGAGGCACGAACCCGTACTTTTCTCTTTGGAGACAAGCGCACTAACCACTATGCCGCACCCTCTACAGATCTAGATACTTACGCTTATTATTGAAATGAATATAGCACCCTCCTGCTTTTTTTTTTGTCTTCAAATAAAAGGGAAAACTTTTCAATTTTATAAAACAATCCACAGATCAAGATATTATAAAAACTTACGAAATACTTAGGCTTTTCAAACCTATCCGTACGCCCTGGGGTCATTTTGTACCCCCGGGGTTGTATTCTTCACATTTTAGAATACTTCTAGTATGGAGATCTCTTTGAAACTTTCAGTATTTCTCAAAAAATCATTTTGACAGACTGCTATGCAAATAGTAAATAATAAATTTCCTCTTTGGAAAGTGGGAGCACAGAGCTCCCCATGTCGTATGGATACAATAGCAAAATATGACTTATGGATAGGGTTAACTAACTGATAATATAGTGTAAAGCGCATAGAGCCTGCTATTGAGTGGGGATATGCGCTATACAAAAGCTATTTATTATTATTAATATTATTATTATGTTTAAAGAATTACATAAAAATGACTAGAATTGCACACATACGCCCAGAAGTGTGATCCTGGCTTGGTCCTGTCCCTTGAGTAGCTGTTCCGTTGGCCTGTCGTGCCCAGTCCTTTTGATCAGTCGTATCTTGCGTCCATGAACAAAAATCTTTGTCGAAGTTGCAGTCGAGGATTTGGGAGCTGGCCACTGAAAGGGAGCAATCATTGAGAAAGAATTGAAAAAATGACATTATTATAAAAGTAAATTCACTTACTTCTTTCCCCAGGGTGGGGATGTTTACTCGGCTATGGCTACGACAGAGGAAATTAAAGCCCTTTAGCAGTGACAAGACTTGGTATATTTGCCATGAAAGAAGCTTGAGACCATTTTAAGCTAAGCACATTGACCGTCTGCGTAGACGAAAAGAGCCATACAAAATGGCAGCTCTATATTACAGAACATTTTCTCAGGGAAAGAAACCAAGAGGAAGGCCAAAATTAAGGGACAAAGAGTAAGACTGCTACAAAAACAGCCTATCTAAGCTTGGAGTAGGCCTAGATGTCAGCACCTGGGAAGAAAGAGCTGAGGACAGGAAATCATGGAGGAAAATGATTTTAAAAAGCACTATAATACTAGAGAGCAGCCTCAGAAACAACCAGGCTGAAAAGCGCAAACCACGAAAGGAAAACAGCGGAGATACAGAGCTTCAATCTACCTCACTGACATGCAAGCACTGCGACAGAATCTGCGCTTCAAACATAGGAAGAATTTGCCATGAAAGAAGCTTGAGACCATTTTAAGCTAAGCACATTGATCGTCTGCGTAGACGAAAAGAGCCATACAAATTGGCAGCGTGCACTAAATTACGGAATTGAATCGCTAGGCTAAGAAAGATCCTATAGCCTGGCATCGAATGCGTGAGACTTCAGAGGAAGTTGAGAAAATTTCGGAATTATCATAGGGTCTTCTGGGGTTGTAATATTATAATGAGCTGTGAAGCGCATGCATGCATGGCCCATAGCTTCGGTCAAAGGTATGCTCAGTTCAAATGCATGTCACTACATAATATGTATTATTATTATATTATTATTATCATTGCTATTTAAGTCTTCTCTGACATCTGAAATTTTTCAGAACACTGCGATTAAGTGTGATGCCTATAATAGCTTCCAAAATGTCTTTTGTAGTACTCAGGTCGTTTGTTTGTTGTTTTTTTTTATTGTTTAGTGTCATCAATCAGTAAGAAAGTCGATTCCTCTACTTTTTTTTTTCTAATTATAACTTAAATTTGTTTTGTACAATGACATGTCGTGAAAAATGTCTTTGACACTTCTCAAGTGTACCTTATTTTTCCTCTCTCTGTCTCTCTCTCTCTCTCTCTCTCTCTCTCTCTCTCTCTCTCTCTCTCTCTCTCTCTCTCTCTCTCTCTCTCTCTCTCTCCAAGTATTTAGGCTTCGAGGTCAAATCTTCAGCCGCTTTCCTCTTTAATTACCGCTCCTTTTGCTACGCTTTGTCTCTGTATTGTCTTAATGGTAGCCAATTTCTGCTCTGTGATTATGGTCACTTGGTACACGAAAAAAGAATTGTTCGTTGGTGATCTTGTTGCTAGAAACGATTTAAACCCCAATTACTCTGAAGACCATTTTCAAATTTTGGGAGGAGTTCCGGAGGGGGGCCGGCACTTAGCGTGAAAAGGTCCACAGAGCAAACTATAACAAGAGTTAGGGTTAGGGTTATATAGGGACAGGGTTAGGGTTAGTGTTTAGGGTTAGGGTATATCCCGCTCAAAGTATCCCCTGTTTTGTATGTTATTGGTCGGCCGGCCCTCTGCGGAACTTCTTCACAGATTTTGGTTGTTTGATAAGAGTCTTAATTTTAATTGTCTTTTTTTTCAGGAAAAAAATTCGATGGCAACAAGGCTAGAGGGCGACCGAGAAAGACCTGGATAGACGGAGTCAGGGAAACATTAACCACCCACGGCATCCTCCTGGCCCAAGCTCTCCGGCTGGCGACAGAGACGTCTCTTTCTTCCCGTGACACTCAAAAGGGTATAAGCGGCGGATAAAAGTTAAAGTTAAAGTAACGGGGTTTTTTTTCGGAATAGATATATACACGTCAACGAAGACATAAATCTTTCCTTTCCTTGTGACAAACTCCTCCATGCCTCTTGACCATGAGAGCAATTTCGCTCAGATTGAAACACAAAACGGAAACGTTAACACACAACAAACACAGGGGTTTAAAAATCATTCTCGGTGTGTTGTCGCTCACATTTTTAAAAGATCTCAACTGTTGTGAGATTTTTTTTCTTTCTTATTTCAGCCTGACCCTTTTTTGTCGCGTCTTTGTGACAACAGAAAAACAAAACAAAATCGTTCACCCCCACCACCAC
>NW_004797759.1:282494-285711 GCF_000002075.1 Aplysia californica | reverse complement strand
GTGTGTGTGTGTGTGTGTGTGTGTGTGTGTGTGTGTGTGTGTGTGTGTGTGAAAGTGTGAATGTGTGTGAAAGTGTGAAAGTGTGAAAGTGTGAAAGTGCGCGCGCGTGAGTGTGTGTGAGTGTGTGTGAGTGTGTGTGTGTGTGTGTGCTCGCACGCGTGAGTGCGTGTGAGTGTGTGTGAGTGTGTGTGCGTGTATGTGTGTATGTGTGAGTGTGTGTGTATGAGTGTGTGTGTGTGAGTGTGTGTGTGTATGTGTTTGTATTTGTGTATGTTTTATTGCTCAGTAATCTACATACATTCTTCTATTGAGGCAACTGTTATTGGTGCAGTTGTGACTACAAAAACATACATTCGCAACTGGTGCTGACATCTCTACTACTGACGACCATGATTCTCCATACATTTCTCCACTCGAATGCTTTCAAAAGTCCTACATTGTCTCGATAGCTCTCCGTCAGCCATCTTTTCAGAGATTTTTTTTTTTTTTTAATTTGGGGGGGACTTGTCTAAAGGGAGGATGCACGAAAATAACTGACTGAGCTTCTCCATGGGTTTTGTTTCTTTGGGGGTGGTTTTATTATTTTATTTTTCATTTTTTAAAAATAAGATTATCTGAGTCTTCCCCTGCCTCGTTTGCCTTTTATTATTTTTTCCCCACTGAGAGCAAGATGTTCAAATCTCTTATTTGAAGTCACGCGTCCCAGAAAGCTAATTAATATTTATAATTTTTGTCGCTTTCTAACATAATATTATTATCATGTCCGATCATCAGTATACTAAAAGAAAATTATTATGCTGCCGCACATTTCGAATCACCACCATACAGAAATCGGAAACAGGCATCTACATAGTCCATAACAACGCATGGTGCTCCCTGCCTTTTTAATTAAGTTTAAGATAAATAAACTGTATTTATTTTTTAAAGGTGTCCCTAAAACAGTTTGTCTGTCAGCGTTGTCAAATTATGGGAGGCATCGTGGTGAAATCAGGTGCTCGTCAAAATAATGATATCGAAGTCAAAGAAACCTTCATTGTTCCACCGGTTGGGCATTTTTTTTTATTGCTCAAGATCTTTCATGTCCATTTAAGAATACATTTTAATATGTGTGGAGTTTTTTTTAATGGATATTATGTTTATGAAAGGCACAACAGAAATGTAAATTCAGTTTCCAAGAACAATTATGCTTTGGAAGCCAACAAACTTTGGCGGGCACTTTCTCGTTATTCTTAACTCCGACTCCAGCCAACCTGTATCTCTTTCAATCGCAAATATCTCGACTACTATTCAAGATGGATGAGCAGGCTACTTTTTTCCCCAAAAGCAAGAGAATCAATATAGGATATAGGCCTACAAGCTTTAAGACGATACCAATAACGCCATTGTATTAAATGTACATGAATGTTTTTGGGACACCTGAAGAGACATAAGGGTCTTGAACATCTAGCTCTCACTGGCAAAATTGAGGGCAAGCGAGGCAGGGGTAGGCCCAGAACAACATACTCAGGGAACCTAAACAAAAGGGTAACAGGGAAAGATCAGGGAAACGTAGCTTTTTTTTTTTTTAGAGCATCCGAGCAAAGGAATGAATGGAAAACCATGATCGCCTATGTCTGTCGCAGATCTGGAACTGGATGATGATGATGATGTATGCCCAAAACATAACGAGCTCCCGATTCCACTGAGTCGTGACACAAATTTTGCGCGTCCTCAAAGAGTTATTATTGTCAAGCTGTACCACTACAAGAGAAGCTAAACGGACCAACAGATGAACTGAGCAGGACGGCCCAATTTATGACAGACACCAGACTTCAAGTGTAATGCGAAGAAGAAGAAGAAGAAGAAGAAGAAGAAGAAGAAGAAGAAGAAGAAGAAGAAGGAGAAGGAGAAGGAGAAGGAGAAGGAGAAGAAGAAGAAGAAGAAGAAGAAGAAGAAGAAAAAGGAGTCAAGCTGTACTCACCCGCTATCAAAGCAGCGACCAGAGGAACAAGTTGGCGCCAGACACCCATGGCTGGGCTGTACACCGGGCGGTCTATAGGGCGACAAGTGCCCGCAACAAATCAGACTGGTGTTGTTTTCGTCGTCAGTCCACGGGGTAATTATTTAAATAATTAATATTCAAAAACAGGATGGTTGGTGGTTGAAGAAAATAACGGGAGTCTGCCAAACAAACAAACCTCCCCTTTAAAAAAAAAAAGACACGACTTCCCCACCTCCTGTCACAACAAATAAAACCAGTTCCTCAGTGCGAGAAAATCGCTTTACTCAGAGGAACACAAAACTACTGACACTAAGCATGTGTCAGTTTCAAAGTGAGAAACCCTCGAAAGTCCAAAAAGTACTGACACCATGTTATATACTCGTGACGTATCACCCGGAGGGCCGGTGCCTGGCACGCTAGCTGAGCATTGACAGCTCGTCTCGATACAACAGATGATAAAAATCACCTATCTCGCTATCAACAGCTACGATTTAAAAGAGGGAAAAAAGTAAAATATAACACTGAAAACGAAAACGAACATGATCACAGGACGGTACATGATTTGAGGAGTGGAGAGAGATGGATATCATTTTATGGAAAGTATGTCATGTCGTTACCCGAGAATTACAACGTTCTCTCTGCTTAGTAGGCCTACCTAGTTTTAAGAAATTTGATGCCAACGATTTTGAGTTTCTCAACATGCCAAGCTTTTTCGGTTGCAATTCTTTTAATATCTTGATCACGACTCCAAATAATTTTACAATTTTGATAGAGCATGTACAGATAGAACATTTGGTTTCTGACCTCATGGACGTAGTAACTGAAAACGGCCAAAAATGTCAGAACTTTTTCATCCTGAGGTAGCGATATGTAGACATCACAATTTTTTATTTTTTTATTTTTTTGGGGGGAGGGGGCTAAGTCTTTTACGGCGCTCGCAACTGCAACAAGTCATATGAGCGCGCGGGACACATTAAACATTAATTTTTCAGTAGGTAGGTAATTTTGAATTTTGCCCGGGTGGCGGCCGAAGCCTACCCTTATTAATATTAGACCACCAAGGGATCTTTACCGTGAGCAACTTGCACACGGGACCTCCGAGATTTTTTACCCATTTCCGAGATGGCTAGGTGTAGATCTTTCCTACCAGAAGATCGGGGGTGTGGCTGAAAGACAGCGGTAAGAAGGAGCCAAGGAGTAGCACTTGAAAGGCTACAGAAAGAGTCAGGAGTCCAG
>NW_004797759.1:278563-281110 GCF_000002075.1 Aplysia californica | reverse complement strand
TAAGAGTAGGCTTCGGCCGCCACCCGGGCAAAATTCAAAATTTCCTACCAACGAAAAAGTATTAGGTGTGTCCCGCGCGCTCATATGACCTTATGCAGTTGCGAGCGCCGTAAAACCCTATACTAAACAAACAAACAAACAAGGAGTCTTACTAGAGACTAACATAGACAGAAAAGGAGGAGAGACAGTTACGACATAATATCATGTTTGACTGGAGAAAAGAAGGAGCAAACCATAACAGAGCGCCCGCCAACCACCCAAAGTCACGAGCTAAGCTGACCACCTACATCGCAGTTACTGTCACGTGACAATGTTTGAAACTGTCGTTTATTTTTTACAATAATTTATTGGTTCTCGTAAGAATTTTATGGCGCTTGCAACGCAATTCGGTCATATAAATACCGAATAGTTGAGGTGTTTCTGGACAGTAACATACAACGAAAAGGAAGAGAGGAGTACGTGGGTGTTTTTTGTTGTTGTTTTTTGTTTGTTTGTTTGTTGTTGTTGTTTGGGGGGGTTTTGGGGGGTGGGGGTGTTTTGTTTTTGTTTTGTTTATTTTGTTGGGTTTTCTTTTGGGGTGGGGGTGGGGGTTGTTTTGTAAGTGTTTTTCGGCGCTCACAGCTCCATATTATTATGACCGCACGGGACACATTTAACATTTTTAGTTTGGTAGGAATTAATTTTGAATTTTGCCCAGGTGGCGGCCGAAGCGTACTCTCATCGATTTTGGACCACCACCGGATGTTAAACGTGCGCAACGGTTTTTCATATATATTGACTCCACCAGGTCAGTGGATTGCCTTCTCCCTTTCTGGCCAGGGGCTTCTCAAAGTACCGATTCAGTTGGATTGTGTCACTTGTTTGTGCCTATGTGCATCTGATTCTGCGTTCACGTCAAAGGCTTTGCTACAACTACAATGATTTTTTTGCCGGAGGTTCTGTTTAAGCAGCTGAAACCGATGATGAGCCTGGTGTATGATCGGGTCTCTATCCTTATTTGGCTCTAATCACTAAAAGTAAAAGAAGGCGCGAGTTTCTATTTTTTCGTTTCGCCTTCGCTGAAATGGAGCCTTTTGAAACTGGGGTTGAGGATAGTTGATGTTCCACAAAATACGTGTCCTCGAGTTGTGTGAAGAGCTTACGAAGCTCCCTCGGTTAAAGAACTGTTGGTGGCAAATATCGACGACGATCGACTAAGAGAGCTCAGTCTCGATAAGTACTGAGTACTTATTAAGGTTTGAAAGAAGGGACGTAATTTCAGTGCATTTGCATTGGATTTACATACGAAGGGAGTTGAAAATCCAGGTACCCGACCCCAATACACGGGTAGCCGGTTTTGAGCTCTTTACCCGGGTACCCGAGTAACTACCCGGGTACCCGAGTAACTACCCGGGTACTTGCCCAGCCCTTAACGACAGAACACTGTTAGAGAGCAGGAAAAGAAGTGAAAGGGGAACATTTTAGAGAAAAAAATGTTCCGTCACTGTCAGGATTCGAACCCGATACCTATTGAATGAGAGGCGAACACCGAAACCTTTCGACCACGAGAGACTCCAAATGATGTTTGATAGGAGACAAGGAGCAAACCATGTCAGTGTGTCAGAATGGTGCTTCGCTGTAGTAGTCAGAACACATGAGTTTGAGTCCCGTGTGGGGATTTTTTTTTAAATCTTAAATCAAGTATCTTCTTCCGTCCACTGTAATGTTGCATCCCTCTCAGTCCAGGTTAGTTGTGGGAGGTAAGGTCGAAGCAGCCCGTCTCCTGCGAGATCAAAACTGTGTCGATAGGGGCTTTAAAATGTATTAATTACTATCTTGTGACCGAATTCACCCACCACTCGACCAGTCGTCATCATGATCTGCCTCTTTTACCCTGTGGTGGGTATCAGCAACCAAGAAGAGCCCTCTTCGTGTCTCTGCACTGGCGGGCTATCTTCCCCCTTGACCTCATTCCCAACTGGATATCGTTCTTCCTCTTTTCCTCCTTTCATGTGGATTCCATCGTAGGATTTGTCTTGTCACATTGCAAGCTGGATTTCTAAGTTTATTTCCAATTAACCACTCACGGCACCCCCCTGACCCAAGCTCTCCGGCTGACGACAGAGAGACGTCTCTTTCTTCCCGCGACACCCAAAAGGGTATAAGCGGCGGATAAAAGTAAAAGTAAAGTATTCCCAAGTTATCACCGTTGTCTTTTCTTGTCAATTTGGTGTTAATTTGTTCTCCACTCGACAAGTGGAGCTCCCAAAAGCAGTCTACTGCCGTTATCACGACGAAAGGTGTAGTGACAAGTCATGTTCAGGTATATAGTTAATGGTTTGAAGAGTTTCGTTATTGCTATTGTTGTTGTTGTAGTTGTTGTTGTTGTTGATAGTGGAAGTGGTGGTGGTACTGTTGTTGTTATCATTATTATTGTTGCTGTTACTGCTTTTGTTGTTGTTGCAGCTGCTGTTGTTGCTGTTGTTGACACTGTTGGAGGCGCTGATTTGATGTTGATGATGATGATGATGATGATGATGATGATGATGATGATGATGATGATGATGA
>NW_004797759.1:274772-276628 GCF_000002075.1 Aplysia californica | reverse complement strand
ACACACACACACCGATTCCAAAGACACGGTTTCATTTTAGTTTTAATACGAGTTTGGCAGTGCTTGCAGCACAATAAATAGGTTATTACAGAGGCGTCCAAAAGATATTTGAAAATGTAATAGACCACCCAATCATCGTACTAAAACCTTGTACAATGTACTACCCACTAATGCAGCGTACTAATTTAAATTCTGCATCTTCTGATACCTTATTTTTTCACCTATGTTGAGAGTCATCAGAGATATGGTCATTCAAAACTTGCCTTTACAAATTAGGCTTGGCAAAATTGTGCGAAATCAAAGAAACGTAAAAGTATGTGTTCGCGCGTGTATTGAGGTGTACTACATTTAATTGGTGGAATGGAAAGGATTGAATATCAAATGAATCGAGAATATTTTATCATTATGGTCTCTTCAATGAACAGCACAATTTTCTGATGATATCTTCATGCAGATTGAAACACACAGCAATCACAAATACTGCGCAAAATCTGGACTTAAAATCGCATGGATATAATATTCATTAGTACTCGTACTATGCTGAGAAGCCATTGATTTCGCGTAAAGAACGAACCTTTTTTGTACACGAACTTTGTTAGGATAGTTAGATTTTGGACAGAATCATTTTGCCAGTGAGGAACAGAGGCTACGAAACTGCCTTGGTTTGGGCTGGTCTTGGGCGGAATGAACAAAGCCACCCTCAAGATGAGCTGACTCATAATGATGTCCAAAATGTACAAGAATCCATGCCCAAAGGGTAGATCTATGTCATCATCATCATCCGGTGCCTTGCCGACTGGCGTGGGCGATCATAGACGTCCACTTCACTCTGTCTTGCGTTGCAGCAATGGTGTCTGTTGTTCTTGCTGCTCCTAGCCATGTTGTCATCTTGTCCAGTATCTTTTCCCTCTGTCTGCCTCTGCCTCTCTTTCCATCAAACTTGCCTGTTGTTACAATATTCTCCAATGCTTCTTTCCGCATTGTGTGTCCGAAGAAATTTACCTGTCGCTTTCTTATATTGTAGATCGATGTGCTTTACACAAATCCAATGACTCCTAAACAGAATAATAATGAGCATATAATTTAATGTTATATCACAGTTTCGCGTGGTATTTGTGTCTCATGATCAGTTTTCCGATCTATTTTAAACTAATCCAAATAAGATTTTGTGTGTTGCAAAGAAAAATTCTCCCTCCATTAGATATGCAATGTATGTCCATTCTATCAATATTGGTGCACCCCTATACATGACTGGACACTCTTTTACGTTTCTTTAATTTCGCACAATTTTACCAAGTCTGATTTTTTTTAAACGTCAATTTTGAGTGACCATATCTCGGGCGACTCTTAACATAGATGAACTATGAATGTGTCAGGTGGTGTGGATTTTTTTAAACTTTAAAATTGGTATGTTGAATGGGAGGGTAATGCAAGGCTTTATCACAATGATTGGGTGATTACATCTTCAAGGTTCTTTTGGACGCCCCTGTATATATTACCTGACAAATGTTCGAGGTGTTGTTAAAGAAGGAGAGATACGGATGATAGATGTTTGATAGTTTAAGAAAAGGAATAAACTACACCAAAGCACCCACCAACCACTCACGCCCCAAACTCATACAAACTGCCCTGCTTGATTCTGGAGGCTTGTGTTTAGCGGGCGCCTACTAGTAAGTCCTATAATACTTCTTAAACATGAATAAAGCTTCTTTTCCTTCTTTCTGCTGAATTCTGCCTGTCTGTTTTGCTCTCTCCCTTCCTCTAAATGACCGTTATTAGGAAGATGTGCTTGTCTTTAGATCTTATCCGTTACTCCAAAATGAAAGAAAGAAGGAAGAAGAGAAAAACGAAATTAT
>NW_004797759.1:229773-272720 GCF_000002075.1 Aplysia californica | reverse complement strand
ACACACACACACACACACACACACACACACACACACACACAATCACACACACTCACATACATGCATACATAGCCTACAACATACACCCCCACTTCCCCTAATACCCGAGGGGAGCAAGTAAAATAATGCAGCAGAAAGTGAAAATGTCCCCTTTATTCTGTGCTTCAACAGGTGATAATATGGCAAAGTATTGAAAAACTGAACATTGTTATATTTACTCATCTGAAAGCTGATTACTTTAACGAATCTGAGTATGTACACTAGATCTAGATCTAAATTACAGTCCAAAGGCCCACACTTTTCACCAAGACAAGCATTGTGTGGCCTTTTCGATTGTGTCCTTGGTCTAAATTTAGCCATGACACATCTGTCACGAATGGCCAATCAGCGAAGCCAGTCTCGTAGCCCGCGCAGATACGAGATAACTTCCGCCATTTCGACGTCAGCTGTAAACACAGTGATTCTTTGGATTCTATCCCCTAACGTGACAGAGTGAGTCTTTCTAAGTGAATTCTTTGTGGCTTTTAATCTAAGGTATATTCATCTTATTATCACGGGGGACTTTAATTCGTGTGCACGGACAGTTTGGATTTTTATATTCGATTGTTTATGATGTGATTGTGAGTCTCGCCCTTCATCAAAATCATATTCTGCTGTATGGCGCCTGCTGCGTGACAAATCCTGATGGCCAATGGATTCGTTGTGAGGTGAGCTTTTTGTTATTTTTTTAAAAACAGGACCTGAAGGTTGGCACTCGTTAGAATCTAAACTCTTGTTTAACTCCTTATTTGTGAATATGTGGTAGAATATAGGTCTAATATTGAATATATCTTGAAACGTGTAGATCTTAGTTTTGGCGCACACTGTTATTGAAGGCAACTTTTTCAGCTGTTCCAAAAAATCGAGCCGATTGGAGTTGCGGTTGGGTCCTTCGTCCACAGCCTAAATCAAGGCGAACAACAAACGTATGGTCCCTAGTATTCATGTAGGGTGTTCGTGGCTAAGTGGCTAGAGAACTGACTTCATAATGCTCAGTATCAACGATATTTCAGATCAGCTGGTCGGTAGGCTACTAATTGGAAGCTTAGGGCCCATTTCCCGCGAAATAGGATGGGATGCGAAATGACGACATCAAAAAGATAACCACGTCATTTGTGCACTATTGTTGTGACGTAGCAAGCCCACTTTTGTGGAAGGATTGTGGAAAGTGGAATTCCTGAGGGCCTAGGCTGAAACTCCAAGGAAGCCATTATTTTTTGGTACGTGAGAAGCCTGCGAATCAAGGAAATGGCTCAGCTGTCAGACAGATCTTGTTACAAATCGGTCTCCTCTCCATTTCGGTACCTTTTGACCAATAAAGTAAACTCCGACGACGGCTGTTTCAGGTACCTTCACTGTCTCATCACTGTCTGACAGTCTCTGTTCTCAAGCTCAAAGTGCAAAGGAGTGTTGTGTGAACCTTTTGTTGAGGTTGCCTACCTAAACTAAAACTTGACAAGCGGATAATTAGTGAACGACAACTAGATTCTAGAATCTAGGCCTAAACGCCGTTTTCAGATATTTATTAGGTAGTGTCAATTGCCACTAAGTGACGCGGTGGCAATTGACAAAAATTGACTTTTTGTCAATTGCCACCGAGTAAATTGGAGCTCTTTTGCGTTTGTGGGTAGATCTAGATCTAGATCTAAATCTAAATCTAGATCTAGCTTATTGTGCTCGGTGTTGTGCGTTCGCTTCTGTGTGTGTATGTGTGTGTGTTTTCCTGACCCCAGTCCCCCAATTTATGTTCCCCGATATAACATGAATTTCTCAGCTGCTTGAGTTTGTGTGCGTTTGTGACCTTCTAGGCCTAGATTCTACTTTTAGAATTGCCTGTGTTGGTTCTACACCAAAGAGTAGGCTAAGGCTAGCCTTGCCTTAGATCTAGATACATCTCATTGAAAACACGCTAAGTTGGTACCGTAGCTCTAGACTAGATGCTCGTCCAATGAAATTAGTTGAAAACAAATTGACCCGTTGGACACACATTTCATTATGTATAATGCTAAAGATAGTGTTGTTTTCCGACTTGACACCGCTTCACTCGGTGGCAATTGACAAAAAGTCAATTTTTGTCAATTGCCACCGCGTCACTCGGTGGCAATTGACGCTACCTATTTATTATTATAGTAACCTAACAGCCATCTTGTTTGACCTCGCAAGGGGGATGCCCGAGTCTTTCCTATAATAATGTGGTTCCCCCTAGTGAATACTGCATTTGCACCTCACAGTATCCATTTGCAAACCTTGCAGTCTCGAATTAATCTAGATCTAGATCTACTCAATTTGCAGCAGTGTCCTATTGAGCCCAGTCTCTTGTAAGTGCTTAATTTCTTGTGCTTACAAAACTTAAA
Organism: Aplysia californica; assembly: GCF_000002075.1. Lineage (NCBI taxonomy): Eukaryota > Metazoa > Mollusca > Gastropoda > Aplysiida > Aplysiidae > Aplysia > Aplysia californica. The sequence continues at coordinate 270,327 of NW_004797759.1, read as the reverse complement.
AAGAAACGATCCAGATCGAAACGGTCGATAATCTGCGTGCTTACAAAACTTTTTTAAAAAAGATCCAGATCGAAACAGTCGATAATTTGCACTGCGTCGTTGAACTTTGTTTGAACTTGCTTTAGTACATAGGCCTACTCTTTGTCTTCTTCTTTTTCTCAATTTTTGTAGTGTACAGCATCAGAGTCAATCTGGGCGGAAGAAGGGTGCTGCACAATCACAGACAACCGAACCGAACAGTTCTCCAAGTTGCAAAGAAAATTAGATCCAATCCGAGTTGGTAGGCTGCCGGCTGCTGTCATGAGGTCGTGTTGCCATCATGAATGACAACAAAGTGGGAATCCCTCAATAACGTCAAACAAGATGGCTGTTACTTACTATAATAAATATCGGCCAATGGCGTTTAGCTGTCATTCTCTTAATATCTGCTTGTTAAACTTAACCTAGAGCCTACTTTGACTTTGGGACATAGCCTTAATCTGATCATTTTATGGCAATCTTCCAGGACTGCACATTTTGTAGCCTACCAACCACTTCGTGACACAGGGTCAGTTTGTGCTGCACCAGGCACAGTTTTGGCTCGCCGGCCAGGAACACAGAGTAGCATAAAATTTAGTGGTCAATTTCCTGTACCCGGTTTTCAAATACTCTACTAAGTATTCTATATATATATATATCTAAAAGGACAAAGTCTTCTTTCTATGGAATAAATATCCTCAAATAATGCACGAAATGCATCTAACAGAAGCAGTACACAAGGTATGACAAACACTGTACGTCACAGCAACATCTTGGCTCATTCTCTGTGTAAGAAAAAATGACGAACAGCGATGTCATTTTATGGGTCAAAAAGGATTTAAATTGATTACCTCGCTTCACATTATAATTGAAAAGTGAATTGTCTGTGTCTAGACTTAAGTTTTTTAAAGATCTGTGCTATTCAGAATGTATTTAAATTATTAAAAAGTTGAGGTCCAATTAGGTTTTACATGGCATTAATTTCACTGTTACTGTTACCCTAAAAAAAAAAATGGGGGGGGGGAGGGGGTATAAAGAAATTCTCCTCATAATGCGCTGACACAACACAGGCTGTGGCACAACTTAACAAGTCAAGCTTTTAATTTTTAAGTTCTAAGAAGTTCTTTTGACTAGAAATTTTGTTGGTGTTTTTTGTAAATTTATTGGTGTTGACTGCCAAACTGCACCATTTTTTTAATTTGAGGGAAAGCAACTTAAAAAAGAATGATGGTCTTGTTGGGGGTATCAGGATTGGGGTATAATGAATAATGGTGTGTGCGAGAGGGGGTTGTAAACAATTATACAACAATAGTTCTCAGATATATAAATTGTTTCCTTGCTAGTTATTATGCGCATGGATGAAGGATGTTTGCGGATGCAATCCTCAAGGGAAACAAGCCTTTGTATGTTGTTGAAACTTGTTCTGTGTTCTAGGTGGAGGTTGCTGCTAACTGAATTTTTATTCTCATTCGAAGGGGGGGGGGGGGGAGAGGTAATCTGTACCCACCTGTATCCCTCACACTTACCCAGTCTTCTCCTCACACACACACACCACACAACATACACTTCAAGTAATTATCGCATGATGTAATGATGTTGTTGTGACGGAAAGTAAGAACATAGACGACTTAGACAGCGCCGGTAAACCGGTGCTCGATCGCTAGGTGGTAATGTTATTCCACGGGGACAATGGCCTAAACATTTTTTTTCTCCTTTGGGAGAGACGTTGATTGAAAAAGGATGGTTTTTCACAAAATGTGTGAACTGAGCTCTTATACTCAGCACAGTGTATTTTTTGCTCGTGTGGATGTGAGGAGACAAAAGAGGGGAGAGATACTTACAGTACACTGAAGTTGTGGGCCAATCTTGGTGTTCAGTTTTTGAATCCAGTTGTTGTTGTTTTTGTCTGACAATTTACTGCATCAAAGACTGCTATATATAATAAGAGGAAAATATTGCTGTTAAAAGGGTTACTTTGTGTAGGAAAATTCCATTTCTTTACACACATTTGGTTTCTATTAGGTGGAGATTGCTCTTATTTGGGTTGCTGTTACAGTTTTAAAATGGACACCACTGTACTTAAATAGTTTACTTTATTGTGATTACAAGTTCAGTGAACTTTTCAAACCATGGCTCCAAATGCCAAACGTTTCGATAATTCTTAGTTTTTCCTGAAATCAAACGAAAATAACAGTGACTTGTTCTTTAGTGATAATGTCACATGTGGTGGCATTCATGACAACTACAAGCAAGCTTGCACTCTTCGGTCTTTATCAAAGGAAACAGGAAAACTTGTTACCGAATAGGCCTATAGAAAGACAAAACCATAAAAATAGTCAAATCGCTACTAAAGCAATGACTGCCTTTGTGCACGTCTGACTAAAAACGCAGATGTGACAGTCGATCTTTTGGGAGTAGTGAGGATGAAACTGATGATACAGAGCCCCTGGATCATGACTACAACCTGCCACAAGTGAGAGGCAAAAAGCTCATCAACCGTGGCAAATGGACCAAAGAGGAGGTCAACAGTACAATTACTGTTATATAATCATTATGTTGATGTTTGTTTTATTTTAATTCTATTTTACTTTTTTTTCCCCGCATTTGAATGCTCACTGGGGTTTATTGAAGTGCATTACTTTTAATTTTTTTTTTTAAGTTTTCAGAAATTCATTTTTCCACCTTAAGTGTATCAGGGTCAGGACAAATGAACTGTTCATGAAGTTGTTGAGAGACTGACTTATTTATAACGTTTAAAGTATCAAAGTTAAAAGGTTTGATTTGGGACCCTCTATAATAATTTTTAATATTGAAAGTCTCTGGGGCTTATCCACCAAAAACGGCTGTAATTTGGAATGATCAAGGCTACTGCTGTGCATGATAAATTCATTTGTCATATTCTTCAGTATTTTGTGGTGCATGGAGGCAAAAGTTTAAAAGCTTCAGGGTTGATTAGAAAGAAAGGTCAAAGGGGGGGGGGGGGGGGGGGGGAATAAGTGTTGCCAAGCCTCATTGTCCTGAGCATTTTTATACTCTCAAAATGACTATTTGAAATTTCCATTCCTTTCCAATTCTTTGATCTGTTTTGTTTCTCTCTGTACAGAGTGATGTAACAACAACAAAAAAGGTCTTACTTATTCCATGTTTCTTTGTCTGAGAGAAGCCAGTGGATTATAAAAATATTCCCAATAAGACCCATTTTGTGATACATTATAAGTTTATTCTTCTGTCTTCCCAGACATTTTTTTTTTTTTTTATTTTTTTTTTAAAATTTTTTTTTGGAGAAACAGTAGCTTTGGCTTAAATATTCTCATGTTTCTTTTCATGCCTTGGTTCATTTACTTCTTCGTTTCTGTTTGTTGGTGTCCTCTTAGTCAGACTAAGACTAAGTTGCCCTCAGAATTTGTGAAACTTGACCCTTTGCCCAAGCTGTTAATTCCATACTTTAAAAATTTACCAGAGGGGAACAAGTTCTTTATAATTGTGTCATGTAGATATCCATGCTACATATATATATATATATAAAACAGGCGATGTTGAAGTTTAGGAGGGGTATGACCATAAAATATGTCCCTGGTCCCTGACTGTTTTTTTCTGGGGGGGGGGGGGGGTTTGGGGGGGGGGGGGGGGGGTATATTTGAAGATTTCGACAGAATTTTTCGCAGCTTCTATGTTTTCTTTGTGACAAGCTGGGATTTTGAATTATTTACTTTTCCTGGTTACGTCACATATGGAAATTAAGCTTCAGAATCATACTGAGGTTTTGGAGTTTCAGAAGAAAGCCCAAACTTAACAAAACCATCCTGACATTCAACAATGAATGTCTTAACTTTCAAATGCATCAGGAATCTTGGGACATCTGATTATACATATTTTCCCTTTTCTTCTTCAGGACGAGAAGTTGAGAAAGGTTGTGGAAGCAAAAGGCTTTCATGACTGGAAAGTTGTGTGCAGTTTCTTTTCTGACCGATCTGACATTCAGTGTCAGCACAGGTGGTTTAAGGTATTGAATCCTGATCTTGTCAAGGGACCTTGGGCAAAAGAGGTTTGTCGTGCTTCTTGAAAAAGTTTTCATTTTGTGTACTGATTATAGGTTTTGTAAGCGAAAAATTTATTTTTAAAGGATTAGAAATACAGTGGAAATTGTCGGAGATGTCCTCCCATTGTGGAGAAGAAAAAATTGTTGTTTATAAATTATAGTGAACGTTTTGCACAGTGTTATAGACTATGGCAACAAGTTTAAAAACGCAAAGGGGGAAAGTGATCGTTTGTTTCACAGAGAGGTAGCAGTTAAAGCAGGTCTGGCTGTGTATTTGAAATTTTGAGAATGTGTGTATATATTGCCCAGAACAACATACTTAGGGAACCTAAAGAAATGGGTAACAGGGAAAGATCAGGGAAATGTAGCTTTTTTGAGAGCATCCGAGCAAAGGACTGAATGGAGAGCCATGATCGCCGATGTCTGTCGCAGATCTGGCACTGGATGATGATGATGATGATATATATCACTTGGGCTGCAAACAGGACGATACTATTTGTGAGGGGTTTCTGTTTTTTCTTTTTCATAGATATGTGCTTCTCTTTTTGTTGTACTTGTTGGTCTATAGATTTTAGAAATAAAATCTGTATTTAGGCTTTTTTATTTGATTTGGAGCAAGATTTGAATACCTATACAATCCAATGCTGAAAAAATAAAAAATAAAATATCATCGATTGAATTTATTAACTTTGAATTTCTCCTCCTATCTTCCTGTTAATTACAATGTTGAAATCTGGCTGTACAAGCATGTCTAATGAAAACCATCAGTAGAAGTTTTACTGTATGAGCAATAAAAAATAATTTTTGTTCTGTTTGTTTCTTCAGGAGGACAATAGAGTGATCCAGCTTGTGAAAGAGTACGGACCGAAACGTTGGACTCTGATCTCCAAGCATCTCAAAGGACGAACAGGAAAACAGTGCCGGGAAAGGTATGTTGTTTTTGTCTTTCTAGTTTCTCTTAATTTGTTTTTTATGGGAGTTTGGGGTGGGGTTGTAAAGTTTTATTTCACAGGATGTTTACAAAATGTTTAGAGTAACAACGCCAAACCATATGAAACTGAAAGGTTTGCCTATTTGCTCTTTTTTCATTTTATTTTATATGTGTTAGACTTAGACACTGTAGCCACAGTGTTAGTTAATTCTTGAATTTTCCTTTCTTCTTTACTGCAGTTTTCAAGAGTTGCCAGTCCTGTGCTGTCACAGTTTGAGGGAAAATCGAAATTTGTTTTTACTCCACTATAACATAAAATGTGGACCGTTCATCATATTCATGTCTTGTTTATGAATTTTCTGTCATTGATGCCATCTTAAAATGGTGTCTCAGTACCTTGGTACTTAATGAGCCACATTACGGTGCCACCCTCAGGAATCTTTACACATAATGTTGTTTTATGGTGTTTTTTATAAAAGAGATTTAGTAATTGTGTATTGAAAACAAAAGGTTCTTAAGGATGTGCTTTTTGTTAAAAGGTATAAGTATATTGTATTGAAGCAATATGTGCCTTTATATTAAGTCTTATTCTTAATTTCAGGTGGCATAATCATTTGAATCCAAGTATTAAAAAGTCGGCGTGGACAGAAGAAGAAGATCAGCTGATTTATCAGTTGCACAGACGGCTTGGCAATAGATGGGCAGCGATTGCTAAATATCTACCCGGAAGGTATTGCAATTGCTACTACTTTAAAATAGAAGGCAAACATGATCAACAGCGTGTGTATGCCTTGAGCTGTTACAATGTTAGGATACATGAATACTAAGTACAATTTTTTATTTAAGCTTACTGTTTTCTTGGTTCCATTCAGCAAAAGCTAGGTTACTGCGTACACTTAGTCGTCTGGTAGTTTATGCCTTCCGGTGTTCATTTTTGCCAAGGGTCAGCATGAGTACTCTCCAAAGACAATCACAGTTATTGAAGTTAGCGTTTGTATTCATACTGAAGAGTTTGCTTTTTTGACGCTACTATTGTGGGTAGTCTTGTGTGGTTTGCTCCTTCTTCCTATCAAACGTCTAATGTCCTATCAAACGTCTAGTGTCCTTATCTCTCCTTTTCTTTATTTGTTGCTCTCTAGTAACACCTCTTATCTTCAGCACATAAATGACCTGCTCAGGTTTTGTAAGTGCCATAAAACACTACCATACTAATACTAAAAGATGCTGTTCTTTTAAAATTCTGGGTTTGCTTATTATTCTTCTGTCCTCACAGATTTGCCATCCTTTGGGTCGCCTCTGACAGTCTCAGCTCTCTGCTTTCCTCAGTGTGTCCCGCAGCTCCATGGCTGTCCAGTCTTGGATGTTATCCTCCCATCTCTTCTTCTGTTTGCCTCTCCTTCGTCCTCCCTGAACAATGCCTTTTAGAAGTCTTAGGAATGCATACCTGAAAAACTAGTGCAATGGTTTTCTTATTGCCTTAGTTTAATTCATTTCTTCTATTTGCCATCTCACAGAACAGACAATGCGATTAAAAACCACTGGAACTCTACAATGAAAAGGAAGTTCGAAGTAGAAGAGAACACGGATCATCGCTACTTCAACAACGGCCCATCCCTGTACAGCCAGCCCATTGTCCCCACCGGCTCATTGAACTCCTTCAGTGTTCAGCCTGTGCAACTCTTTCAGAACCTGGTGAGGAGCATTTGTGAGGGTAAAGGTCAAGGTTGCCTTGGGGATTCCGAATGAGCTTTTGAAGCTGCAAGATACATTTTTAGTTTTGAGACCGTTTTATTCAGCACATCCATACAATTTTTTTTCTCTACATTCATTGTAATTGCTTTGAAAAACCTTTCATTGACTGTTTTAACCTGTTGTTCTTGTCGTATTTTGAACTCACCACATTTACATATTTAGGATTTCATTTTGTGCGGCAAGTATGGTCTTAGAAATGTATTTGTAGACTGTTTATTAGGATATTTTCTTACTAGAATTATTTGTTCAGCATATAGATTTGTTTTTTATGCCACATCCAATTGTAAGACTTTCCTTGGGCCCAAAGGGAGTAAGACTATAACATATGGTCAGATTTTTAAGTGTCAAACTTTCTTTTGTCATCCATGAAGTGTAGCCAGCCCACAAATTAAAGCCAATGGTTTTTGTGTGTGCCTTGTTGTATGGGTAATACAAATTTAAACGATATTCCCAACAGGTTTTAGAATTTCCTTTGTAATTTAGATACTCCATTTACACAAGTGTTTACTTTCCCAGCATGCTAAGAAACAGGGCACGAAGCCAGGTATGATGGTGTTCTCAATTTTCCTGTGCAATTCCCTTGGAATGCACGAGTTTTGTTCCCATAATTGGTTGAATGTTGGGGAAACATTACTCATTAATTTTCGTGATTATTTTTCTGTTTAGAAACACATTGTGTTTGGCTCGTGTCGTCATCTGCTCATTTGTCGGACTGATTTGTTTTTTGTTTTTGGTGTTTTCTTCCTGGTAGGGTTTTTCCAGGGGTTTTGACCCCAAACTTGCCCGTTTTTATTTTAAAAATCTCTTCGAGCCTCTCTCCTAGGAAATAAAATAAATGGACATAACACTGTCATAATCCTTTGTGGCGTTGTCTCTATAAATTTGCCGCTTTATCAACTGACCCTTGATGGGTACTTTCAATGGATTATTTTTCATCATTCTGTTCATGCATTTTATTTAGCTCATATGCTTTTTTCTCTTTTGATACTCAACTCGGATTTACTGTCATCTCTGTAAATCAAATACACTGGTTTCTTGTTTTATCTAGCCGTGTCTTCTTTTTCACTATAATTATATTTGTCGTAATCTGGTTCCTGTCCAAATGGTGTCAGTTATTCTGTAAACTGGTCATAGACCACTACTGAACACCATCTCTATGGCAGTTAACATTCAAATCCGTCTAACAAGCTTTCACCTCTTTCCTTTGACGTGCTTTACAGGAACCATTTCATCCTCCCCGGAACGTGATTCCGTGATTCAGCCTAAGACGGAACTCAAAGAAGAATTTTCAAGTCCCATCAAGTATGTTCTGTTGTTAAAGCTGCTTTCCGATTTCTCAAGATAGAGAGCAAGACCATTTGTGAGGCATCGTGGTGAAATCAGGCGCTCGTCAAAATAATGAAATCCGAGAAATCTGCATTTTTTTGGCCAGTTTGGATTTTTTTTCACGAATTTTTTTGTTTGGCTCATCACCTTGTATATCCATTCAAAAACACTTTATGTGTGGATTTTATTTAAAAAACGTTGATTAAAGGCATAAAAAATGTAAATTTGCAGTTTCCGAGGACTCTTAAGCTATGGCAGTCCCCATACTTTGGCGCCCATTTTCTTGCTGCGTTTACTTCTGAAACCAGGCGGCCCCACCTCTTTCATTTGCAAATATCTCAACTTCTGTTCAGGATAAATGAATATTTTTTCATCGAAAGCAAGGCAAATGAAGAACCTCTAAGTGGACACCAATAACTTCATTTGCCCAAAAATTGACAGGCGCCTGATTCCACTGCATGGTGACACATTTGATTTATGTTCTAAATGTGAGCCAACTGATTAAACCGTGCCATTCAAATTGCCAGATTTTGGACGTATATGTTATTTGTTTATTTATTTTCTTCGTCATAGGCCATTTTTCTTTTGTCATCTTCACACCAGTGTTCCTCCGTACTTTTTGCTGAATCTCTCTCTCTCTCTCTCTCTCTCTCTCTCTCTCTCTCTCTCTCTCTCTCTCTCTCTCTCTCTCTCTCTCTCTCTCTCTCACTTTTTCTCTCTCTCTTTCTCTCTTCTCTCTCTCTCTCTCACACACACACACACCCCCCCCTCTCTTTCTCTCTTTCTCTCTCTCTCTCTCTCTCTCTCTCTCTCTCTCTCTCTCTCTCTATCTCTCTCTCTCTCTCTCTCTCTCTCTCTCTCTCATATGTAACATGTAATCTCCAGCACTTTTATGACCTATTTGTGTCACAAGTGCTGTGTAAAACTTTTACTGAAATTAAAACTAAATGGTGTCTCTTATTCTGTGTGTTCCACAGATCGTTTGCAGATGTAGCTGATGCCATGATGGAAAACTCTCAGTTTGGAGGTATGTCCTCCCTGGATTTGATGACAGGCATCGACGTCCACCCTGGCTTTTCTCCCCCTTTCAAATTCACACATATCCCGAATAGCGCTGGAGGTATGACATAACGCACTGTCAGGATGTACAATCTCAGTGATCACATGGGTGGTTGCTGGCTGCTCCAGTGTGTTTTGTTTTTTTCTTCTAATCGGTTTTCTTAATTTGGACAAATGGGCGTTGACTACAATTGGATTATTGGTGGTTGCTCCGATGTTGAAGCAAATTTTAGAATTTTTATTAGAGCTCTCTGCAAAGCGAGCTTTGGTACAGGCCAGGTGTGGAATCGAGATCCATCATACCTTATAAGCCGTGTTATTGAACTAAAGTGTTCACGTTTCATTGGATGGGTGATAGTGAATTATAACTATATTTTAGCTTTCTGTTCAAGATTGGCAGATTTTCAGTGTCACTGCATCTTGCCCCATTCTCAGTTCTTACAACTCTCACACTGACTAAGTCTTCCGTTCAAGTTTTTACTCTACTTTGAGTTTGAGCAATAATTTTTGTCTTTCGCGTGTATAGTATGAATCATGACACCAAGACTCCTTCTTGACAGTTGATATTCTGGCTCTAGGTCCTTTCACAGGCTCAAAGCTGGATTCATTTATATAATATCTATGATCTATTTGTGGTGGCCGAATTTTGCTAATCAAAAGGCTTTTTAATGGCTGCATCGATCGACATGCGGTTTTTGCCCAAAGATTCTTTAAAATATTCTCCAGATCATGATCGCCTTTGTTGGCCGACGCTTCTGTCTCTGTAATTTTAGAAAATCCGTCAGGTTTGTTTATTTCAAGTCGTATTTTCGTTCGATACCATCGCGCAATACTGAGCACCATTTTAAGTGTGCAACCCGTATAGATCTAGCCTCATGTTTCTATTTTTTTTACTTAGTATAGTGCTAAATTCTACATTAATCATTTCGTTTGATGCCCATCATCGCATTTTCTTGACTCCTTTGTCTATTATATATTTGGCAACTTGGAAACACGTACATGTGTCACTTTTCTCTCAAGATTTATTGCTCCATTCCAGTAGAGTGTAAATATAGTAGGCCAATGACTTTCAGTTGATGTTAATGCACCGATCATTCCTTTCATCAAAAGGGGGCCCAGCTTGTAGTTTATATTTATATATAAATATATATATAAACACACACACACACACATATTTAAATGGAGCACATGTTGTCATTGTTATATCACATGTACCTGGAAAGTTGAGAAGCCGGTCTGGCAGTCACCCTGGATGGTTTGCTTCTTTCCTATCAAACATCTATCATCCTTATCTGTCCTCCTCTTTTTTTGTTTGTTACTCTCTTGTTATACCTCTAATCTTCAACACTTACATGACGTTATTGTGTTGCAAGTGATGTAAAATGTTTACTCCAATTTCTTTTTTCATGTGTGTTACTTTCTTGTAACACCTCTATTCTTCGACACTTGTATGACATTGTTGTGTTGCAAAAGTGCTGTAAAACTCTTACTAAACCAGACTAGATAAAACAAAACTTTTGTGGTCCAGATGCTGCTCCTGAGAAGAAGCCAAGTCCTCCTGTCCAAAACTCGCCCCCTTCTCAAGTGGGATTCACTACACCACCACCAATCCTGCGACGTGGAAAGTATAAAAGGGTATGTTCTTGAGATGGGAATGCTGCATTATGTTTTTCTAATCTATGGTCTGTATTAAGACAAAAAGGATAGGGGGGAGGGGGGGGGATCTTGAAGAACATATCGTACACCTGTTTTCCCGACAATATTTTGTTTTCAAGTTTACTAGGCTGGCTGATTTATCTGTCCATCCTCTCAAATCATATATTGTATGGTTGCATTCTCCAACAGATCGTGGTTGGCAGGTGCCCTGGTGTCATTTGTTCCACCTTTCGTATCAAACATTAAAAACTCTAGCTAGCTAAAAGTAAATTTCTCAGACAACTGACTTTTTGGTAATTTGTTGGGAATTTTTTCGCTTTTCATTTGGCCCAGTTTTGATGAATCCAGGATACGCTTGCTGATTTGTTCATATTGTACCTACCTCTGCAGCGTCATGGAAAAACTCTTGCCGAAGAACTGGAGAATGTTCTACATGAGCTGGAGGATGAGCCATCAGAGACGGAGGGCATTGTGAACACAGTCAACGAGCCTGTACAGTATAGCGTGCAAACCCTACCCACCACTCCAACACGCACGCCTATCAAGCACCTTCCATTTTCTCCATCTCAGGTGAGGCGCAGTATAATGTGTGATGTAATTTTTTATTTTTAAAAAAATTTAGATGCTGAAATGATTTATTCTATTTTCTAGGTTTAGGAGTAAAGTCACAAGTTGTCCGATACAGCCACCCATTGTGGAGAAGAAAAGTGGTTGTCTTTTTTTAACTCCTTGCTCCTCCGGAAAGCCGCTCCCAGTCTGATTCAACTGTGCTGTTTTGCTGGCTTGTAACTAGACAGTTGATCCTCATCTTGATCAAAGATAGTACATAACAAGATGGTCCACTCAGCCAAAAAAGTGTCCGCCAGAAGTCCGTTCTTTGCTTCAGATGGCGCTGCAGTCTGTTTTGAAGCTCTCTTTCTTTTTTCCAGAAGAAGAATAGGAATAGCACCTCTTTGCGTGCGCAGATCGACAGCTGTTCATCAGCAGTTCGGGTTCGTTTAGTGCAGAGTTTTAGGTTTTTTTTATTTTAATGACCTCTCGCCTTTCATTCTAAAGTCAAATTAAACAAAGAAAACAATCACCTTTCCTCCGGAAGAGGTTTTTTGTTAGCGTAACCATAAAAAAAAAAAGCCTTCTTCCGAAATTTATTTAAAAACTTGCTAGTTTCACTTCGATTTTTTAAAACTCAAGTAGGGTAACTGTTCGCAAAGGGTGCGCATTTGCGAAGAGGGCGCCCCCGAATTTTGAGGACACTTTTTTATTTGGCTCAAAGAGAGGAGTGGGCCCTCTTATTATGTAGACTCTTTGTCTTAATGTGGCTGCCTTATTTTGAATTTCCCCCCCACATGTCTTTTAGTTGGTAAAGTTTCAGATGACAGTAGACATATCTTGGACTGTGAAATGACTCGAACAGGTGACTCTCGGCGGCACTACTTCTGACCTCATTACTTTTGCTGAACCAGCATCAAGTGTAATAGTTGGGCTTTTTGCCACCACATGCAGATGTCAAAAGTTTTATTCCTGTGTGGGCACGTTGTTTTTTTTTTTTTTTTTTTTTTAAATATCAAGTATCTCTGTCGTCTGCTGGGATGATGGATGTATTTCTCTCAGCTACATTTGGCTCTGACAAGCAGGGTCAAAGCAACCTGCTCCTAAATGATTTGCATTGTGTCTCTGGAGAGCGTAAAATATTTACAATTACATTTCATTTACTGAGCTGTAGTGTGATGGGGTTCAGCAGGGGAATACAAAATGTGCGACATAATAATAATAATAATGGATTGCATTTATATAGCGCATATCCACTTATGCAATGCTCTATGCGCTTAACATGATACATATAATGGATTTACAGATCAATTTTCAAGGTACATAGTGTTACATACTCATGCAAACACATATTCACTCACGCACGCACCACACACACACATACGTACATATGCACATACGCACATACAAACTCACAACGATCTACAGCTTGGATGCTCTTTGTTGGCAGTTGGGTAGTTGGCTGATGTTCTGGTGTGGTTTGCTTCTTCTGTTCTATCCAACATCCATTGTCCACCTTTTGTTAGTGTTACTCTCAATCTAATCTTCAGCACTTATATGCCTTATTTGTGTCGAGAGTGATATAAAACTCTTTACTAAAACAGAAAAAAATGCTATTTGTTGTCTCCAGTTTCTGAATGGACCAAGCACATCAAGTGGGAAGCTGACCTCTACACCTGTGTCTAATCAAGCACCCTCTGGTGCGGTTCATGGGTATGTAAAGACTTTTTTTAAAAATTGGCGTTAGCGGGTTGTTGGCGGGTGCTCTGGTGTGGTTTGCTTCTTCTTTCCTATCAAACATCTATCGTCTTTAGCTCCCCTCCTTCTTTTTTGTGTTTGTTACTCCCTTGTAACACCTAATCTTCTGGCGCTCATATGTTGCAAGCGCCATAAAACCTCTACTAAAACTTTAAAAATAGGCATTTGCAGTGCATTGGTTCAGTGTTTCGCTGAAGAAAAGTCTACGTTTAGAAAAGGGTTCAAGCCTCGCTAATGCAATATTTATAACAAATAGTATTTGTAGAGCGCTTAGCCCCGCTCAATAGGAGGTTTTGTGTGCTTTATAATTTGTATTATTCAAGGCAAAGATAGTGAATAACAAGATGGGCCACTCAGCCAAAAAAGTGTCCGCAGGAAGTATGCTCTTTGCTTCAGATGGCGCTGCAGTCTGTTTTGAAGCTCTCTTTCGTTTTTCCAGAAGAAGAATAGGAATAACACCTCCTTGCGTGCGCAGATCGACTGCTGTTCATCAGCAGTTCGGGTACGTTCAGTGCGGAGTTTTAGTTTTTTTTTATTTTAATGACCTCTCGCCTTTCATTCTAAAGTCAAATTAAACGAAGAAAACCATCACCCTTTTCTCCGGAAGAGTTTTTTTGTCAGCGTAACCATTTTAAAAAAGTGTTCTTCCGTAATTTATCCCAAAACTTGCTAGTTTCACTTTGATTTTTTAAAACTCAAGTAGGGTAACTCTGTTCGCAAAAGTGCGCTTTTGTGAAGAGGGCGCCACCAAATTTTGAGGACACTTTTTTAATTGGCTCAAAGAGAGAAGTGGCCCATCTTGTTATGTACTATCTTTGTTCAAAGTAGCAAATGCATGTCTATTATTCCTCTGGACTGTCCTTAAACATATTGCAATGCTTGAACTGTATACCCTTTTTTGTAGCGATGTATAGAGTTATCCTCGTTTTCTGATCCTGTTGTGTTTAATTTTTTATTTTAAAAAATTTCTGCAGGAATGTGAGGGTTTTGACTCCCCATCCTAATCAACATGTTCTAGAATCTTCACCTCGGACTCCAACTCCATTTAAGAATGCTATGGCCGAAGTTGAACGCTTGGCCAAGTCGAAAAGCTGGGTATGTTGTGAACGTTGACTTTGACCACTTTATTCACTTGTACATTCTCTCCGTTTTATTTTGCTCCTTTATTGGTTTTGGATGGGTGGTCAGTGCTCTAGCACACCTGCCAAGTGTACCCAGATAAAATCAGAGCTCTCTGATTTTATTTTGCATTTTGAAGAAGCTTCATTAGATTTGCATGCATTTTTTCCCCCCCCTTGAATTCCGTTTTCTTTGGGTTGTAGGTGATTTACCTGATCTCTAAAATTTAAAAGCCCAATTTTTTAAGGTCAGTAAGCTCTCCTCTTACCCTGGGATTTTGTGGTATTCTTTGTTCTCTTTCGTGGGGGGAGAGATTTACTAATGGCAAAAAAGGCATAGGTAGTATTGCCAAGAATGACTTTCTGAGATGCATAGAGAAATTAAAAAGATAAGTGATGGGAAATGACAGGAATACAGCAGAATTTATTTTAGAGCATCTGAGCAAAGAAATGTGTGGCGAACAATGGTCGCCAATGTCTGTTTCAGATCTGGCACTTGAAGAAAAAAAATCTCTTGAGTTTTTTGTTTTATTTTTTTTTAAACATTAGCGTTGCTTCCTTTCAGAGCCCTGGTGAACTTGACGATCTGGGAGAAATGTTGAAAGACTGCGACACAGGCTATGAAGCGGATATGTCCTCAGGGGTCACCCCAGCCTCTCAGGCTCGCTTGTCCAAGAGAAAACCCAACAAGGAGGTAGCAGCTGGCAGTTGGGTTCGAATTTTTTATTAATCTTTCTCTTGTGTTCTGTCCCATCATTTTTGTGGACTTTTGTTTTGAAAGATGCTGTGCGAAGACTCAGATCAGATTTATGACATGCTTGTAAAGGGACAGTTAAGTGCTCTTCAGCATCCTCTAGAAAATTAATAATATACCTGGGGGTTTTTTTTAGAGATCTTCACAATTTTTGAAGAAAGTTGGGAAATATTAAAAGGGGCACTACTGCATTGGAACACAAATGCTGAATGGTTCAAATCTCGAATTCAGAATGTTCATGAAAAATGAAATGGCCAAACACAAAAAAAGCACATGAAAAAAACAACCCCAGGTGCTATGCTTTTATATTCACTGGGAAACAAGAATAAGAGATTATTCTGAAATTAATTTTTAATATAGAATCATTGTTGAGTTGAACATGAAAGAAAGACTTTGCTTTTCAAAACCCCCTGGACGGTGCTACTGATTGAAGTGTCTTTAGGCCATTCTCAAAGGGGAGACATTGACATGTTCTTTTAAACAGTAAAATTGTAAATAGGGCGATTCATCAATGTCATGCTCATAATCGATGTCTGAACTGCATACGAGGACCTGCTGTTTTTTCTTTCCTAATCCTTACTAAAATTATTTTTCCTCTACTTCTTTTGTATGTTTGGCATTCTCTTGTGACCCGCTATTTCCGGGGTGCCTTGATAGTTGAAGCAGACGTGGTGCTGTTGGAGCTAGAGAGGTGAGCAGAGTAGGCCTGATTCCCTGATGGACTTCTCTGTTGACATCCATCCCTTGGCGCTCATATGACCTTATGCAGTTGCGAGCACTGTAAAAACTACTAAAAAGACCTTGCTTTTTGTACAGAAATCTCCTTGTACTGCCTTTTGTGGCATTATTAAAGTCGAATATCAACATTGTTCATCTTTTACATTTTTGTTGTTGTTACATGTTTGTGAACAAAGTTTGAATGTTCCATCTTTCAGATGTTTAAAATACAATATTGATCACTGCTGAGAACTCGTGTGGATTGAAAGGGGTTTTTTTTATGGTCGTTCTTGAAACATGCTAATTTTTTTTTTATGGTCGGTCTTGAAACATGCTCATTCTAATTTATTGTCAAGTTTGATTGTGACATGTGCAGTAATAGGGTACTAATTGTGTTTTCATGCTGTAGGATGCCTTTGTCCACCTAAAAGATGTATACTATTTGAAGTGATGGCACTGTCAGTTTTTGTTTAAAAAATTTGTGCTAAACATAGATTTTCTACAAGGAAGAGGTCCTATTTTTCATTTTGTTGTGTGAAGATATGGACATTTCTTGTGAGTGATCGGTGGGCACCCTGGTGTGGTTTCCTCCTTCCTCCGTCATACCTATCAAACATCTAGCTTCATCTCTCCTCCTTCTTTTCTTTGTATGTACCACCTCTACTCCTCAGCACTTATATGACCCATCTGTGTTGAATTGCCATAAAATTCTTACTAAAATTTTTTAAAACATCTTTTGCCAAGTGTCACTTGTATTCTGGGGATATTTTTTTTTCCTTTTTTTGTTTTGATGTGAAAGGTTAATGCTCCCATGGCGACAACAAAGTTTCAAAATGTTCTTTTTTTTTAATCACTGGTTTTAGCATTTAGTCCTTATATAAGTTTGTAATTGCACAGTGATATATCATGATTGATTTTTTTTTGTAAGTGGCAGAGATATCAAATCTATTCAAATCAAGTGCTGCGGCTTTTAGATCAGTGGTAACTTGGGTGTGCCCTCATAAAAACTACCGCAAAAATAAGATGCTGTACGTCAGCAAGCCAGATGATAATGAACAAAATATTATGTGTTACTTTTCTAATGTTTTACTAAAGACTCATTTTTCCCTGTGGAATCAATTAAATTGTTTCATTTTCCTGCTGTTATTAATTTTGATCTCTTTATAAATATCTGTTTTCTATGTGTCTCCTCACAGCATATCCAACACAACAGACGGGTGCGGCAGTCGCTGGAAGAGAAGCTGTCACAAGATCAAGATTCAACTTCAGACTCCATTTTTCACTCTCCAGAGACCCCGGTACGGTTGTTGGGTGCTTTGTGTGGTTTGCTCCTTATTCCTTATTAAACATCTATTGTCCTTATGCCTGCCTTCCTTTTTCTGGGTATGTTACTTTCCAGGAATGTCTCTTATGTTTGACCCTTAAATGACCGATTTGTATGTTATAAGTGCCATAAAACTCTCACTATATATGTAGCAATGCCAATCGCCCGCTGCGCCTTGTGCCGGAAATCGGCCTCCGCGCGAGGGGTATTTTTTGGGCCGCTCGGAATCAGAAGTGACTCTCTTCTAAGTTTAGTTACGGGAAAACTCCTGGACGAAAATAAATGAAACTCGGCATCCAACCAGAGGAAAGGTTAAACTAACGACATCCCAGCGTACAATCCCGAACGATTACTAGAACCGGAGATATTGCCGTGTTTGTGCGAATTTCCTCTGCGGTTCGAAAACTAAGCGGAGCTGCGGGTTGATGGCCGACCACACAAGCGCCCCACATGTCTTCTTTATTGCTGTAAAATTTCAGATCTCTGCGTTTAGTAGATTTTCCGTACCAACTTAAAATTACCACCCATCCATTGATAAAACCCTAGATCTAGAAACTTCATAGCGCATTCCAAACGCGAGGTGCCGGCACGCAAGAGGCGCGTGATCGCTAGGCAGCATGTGATTGGCTGCCTATAACCAAATGGGTCACCGATGACTACATCGCGGGTTTTCCCGATAGCGCTTTACTGAGTTTTAGAAGGGGTGATCGCGTCGCGGTAAAAACGATGTCACGCAATTCAACAAATTTCACGCAAATATCAGTCTTTAAGATCCAAAGTAATGAAGACATCGAAAAAGTGATAGCAGAACTAGATTCGGCACTAAAAATCAGATGGAGATGCCAAGTTTCCTTCATATGCTCCAATTCATTACTGACTTATGAACAGTTTTTCCTCAAAATACATCAAAACATGTCCCACATTTTGGCGATTTTTTCCTATATGAAGGTCCTCCAACATTTTGCAAACAAAAGTCCCAATAACTTTTTTATTTATCAATGGATTTTTAATTTTTAAAAACCATTGTTCTTAGAATTTACTCTATTTTCATTTAAGTCCATTTTTAAGCAATTTGGATGAAAATTTAATTTTTCATTGTCATTGCTAATATATGACCTTATTGTGTTGCAAGTGCCGTAAAACACTTACTAAAGCTAAAACTCTCACTATAACTTTTTATTTCAAGAAACTGGATACCTGTTTGTTCAAGTGCAGTAAAACTTCTATTGAAACTAGACTGTGTCTGATTTTTGTGGTCTCATGGATCTGAACTTTGTTCTAAAAAGTTTTGTTTGTGTTTTTAAGGCGCTGTTTGAATTCAAGCTGTTTTATGTTTTTGTTTTTCTCCTGTAGAGCAAATCCCTGGTGGGAGATACCAGCCTCTTGCTGTCGCCTCCTTCGATCATCAAGGATACCCTCCCTGAAGAAGTCTTAGAGGAAGTTTTCAGTCTCCCCAGGAAGGTATGCACTATAAATGATCGTGATTTTTTACTTTCATTTTCTGTCAATGGTCATTGAGGTCCTCTCTTGTTGGACAGATTCTAATGCTTTCTACTAACATCTTTTTTATTTTATTTTTTATCCTTTTTTTTTTTTAAACCAATTTTTTATGATACTTCTAAAAAATGTAACAGGGAAGCAAGTTTCTTGTTCACCGTGTACAAGTGGCCATCCTGGAAACCTGTTTTGTGCAAATGTATAATCTCTGTAGTTTGAAACATTAGAAATTTTACTGATTTTTTATAAATTCTGCTAACCTATATATATATATATAGGTTAGCAGAATTCCTTTTGGAATTTTTTTTTTCTTTGTTGTTTTTGATTGATTTCTGGATTGGATGAACCATATCATTGTGAATAGGTGTCATGAATTTGAATTCCACCTCGTGGGGTCGAGCCATTTTGTGTGTGTGTGTTCTTATTGTTGTAGCCCCTCGTGATCCTGTGTATGTCTTTGACTTGACTGCTGTCTTTTCAAGACATCATTAATGTTAGTTTGCCAAATTATGGTAATTGTTCGTTCGCCAATGTCTGGCAATGACCGGTTCATCTTTAAATATGACTATTTCTTCTGCGAAATAGATGAAATTAGGGTTAAGATGACTTGTGGCTCCTGCTACAACCAGTGAGACCAACTCTTGTAAATTAACTTCAGTAGTAGGCACAGTTCTCTCAATGTAGACATTAAGTTAGGCCAATGCAAGCCAGAAAGAACTCGGTACTGTGAGTCGTCAGATTTATTGAAAGTTATCAGTATTTGTTGACTGAAACTAGAATCTTAACCGCTTCACAGCTGCTCGGCGTACAGTGTACATCCATAAATCGGGCCCTTCTATGCTCTATAGACGCACAGTGTACGCTCGGCAATATCGCTATTTTGTTTCGCTTCCTAACTCAGCTGGTAAATGCCATGATCCAAGGCAGCTCACGGGTGACCCCATTCTACCTTCCATAACTTTTTTACTTTTGAATATATCCTCATGAATTTCTGCATGTACTTTCTATATCGAACCACATTTCTATTGATATAATTTTGGGGGGATTTCATTGAGAGATGGAGGAAAGTTGGAGTTTGTAACATGATGCCAAAAACAACACCACCAAACAGCATAAAGCAACACACATTCGAGTAATGAAAAACTGAGACAAAAAAAAAAGGGGGGGGGGGGGAATAGATCTACATGTTGTCTCAGTGTCTGCAGGAAAAGAGGAAGTGACTAGAGGCTTTACCTACCTTAAACAATGCTCGTACAGTCCATATACGTATATAGAGATACATGTAATTTGTTTTTACTGCCAATAAGTCATTTTTGTGTAGATGTATTAGATGTAGATCTCTTTGAGCTAACATCTGAATCTGACACTTTCAAATGGGGGGGGGGGGGGGGATGGTGGTAAACATAAAGTGAAGGTACCTCAATAATGATTACAAGATTTTAGCAGTACCTTCCCTTATAATTGGTATCAAAACAAACTCTGTCATAGTCCCGTAAATTCTACGGGCCATAGGCACAGCGCTACACGGTTCAGGCCTGTAAATTCTACAGGCGCTGCAGGGAAGAGGTTAAATGCAGAAAAAAATGTGTGTGAGGGTCTTGGAAGGGGGTTACTTGGCCTAAGGCCACTAACTTGATCCACTGTGTCGATGCAGTCTGGTTTCCTTTTTTTTTTTTTTTTTCTGGTTTTGAAAAGTTGGCAGCTCTACAAGAGGAAAAGGACAAAATGTTGTTTTACCGTGGTGCTGCTTGTGTGAGATGTCATTTAGAACACGCAGAGTTACGGCAATCCTTATTGGTGCAGATGAAATGTATGCGCCCTGTGCTGGGTGCTCAAACTTTATTTTGTCGCCATTGTTAATCAAATTGCACCATTTTCAGCGTGGTCTTGGCTCTGTGTACTCAGAGTCCTCGTGTAAGTATACCCACTGCTTCCCTCACCCGCAGTCAAAGATGCTTTGGTTTTTTGTTGTTTTTTTCCCTCTCTTCTTCCAAATTGTTTGCCTTTTTCTTTATGATTATGGTTGGGTTGTCTCCAGTTGATTGTTGGTGGTCTTCAGTTTTGCAGTTGACTTGAATGCGATTGTTTGTTCTTGCGGATGCTGAAGGCTGAAGTTGTTGGTGGCATAGTTCCTGCTTTTGGAGTGATTTGTGTTTGTTTGTTTGTTTTGTTTCTTTAAAGAATATATTTTTGTTTATGTCCACAGCTTTTTACAGACGGCCGTCTTGATTTTGTTGTTGCTGTTTTGTTTTGTTTTTTCTCTCTCTCTCTCCATTTTAGTTGGTTTGGGGTGTGTTGAAAGAGAGGAAAGGTTGACATGGCTTCCAATTATTATCATTTTGTTGTAGAATGTGTTGGGACTGTTTTGTTTTCGGTGAGGTGTTTTTTTTTCCGCACATTTTCTGTACGCTTCCAAGAAGTTGGCTTGAATTTCTGAACTTGAAATATATGTGAACGGGGTTCTGAGGCTTATTTGTTGGATTCTTGAAACTTCTGTAGTACCGAAAAATTTACATGGATGGTTGGCGGGTGCTCTTGTATGGTTTGCTCCTTCTTTCCTATCAAACATCTATCGTCCTTATCTCTCCTACCCTTTTTTTTTTGGTGTTTGTCACTCTTCGAACACATCTAATCTTCGGCACTTATATGATCTAACTGTTGTAAGTGCCTTATAGTGCTTTCGAAAACGAAAAATCTAAAACTACCTGTTTTTTATAAAGATGAATGTATAGTATTGATTCTTTCAGGTATTACCACCCGGAAATAAGACCACGATTTTTGTAATGTGATGTTTAGCGACTGATTGTCATATTCATTGGTACATTGACCTGAAGGAAATAGAAATGTCTTATTATTTTGCTGGTGCCTATTAGATACTTTCAGTTTACATTTTCCCCATTAAAAAAATTTTGTTTGTTTGTTTATAGTACCCTTCCGTTTAACTCACTCAATCCCGTGACTGAGATATCTCGTTCAGCTCGCAGGCTGCGTTTATAATTCCACGACCGAGATAACTCGGTTCATCTCGGTTCTATAGTATTTTTCCATGTGCTAGTTATTTGGTTTTATATAAGGTAAATTTATTATTTCCCTGACCGATTCTGCTTATGGGGGTGCTGGAATTTTGTTTCTGCTGTCATACTGTCATTACACACGGAGAAATCGCGGTTTTTATAAAGGCACTTTCAGCACTTTTGTTCACACTGCTCACCTGAGCATGTTTCGCAATCGATTCTCTTTGCCTTTCTCACACATACATATTTTTTTTATTCATGAAAGTATTCAACAGTCTCTATTGTACACGACGTACAATATATAAATCTAGACACTCTCAAGAATATGTCAATATCGATGAAGGCTTGCTCTTGCTCATTCGGCCCCCAAAAATGCCAAATTTGTACAACACCCCAAAGCACAACTACTAAAGGCTACACAAATTTGGTATGTCTAAAGATCCATCATAGGTTAAGGTTGTACTTTGCGCCAAATTTCAAAGCAATTGGGTTATATTTATGGTTACTAGTCGGCCTTTACATTAGTGCCAAAATTTCGGGGAAAACTCGCGGGATTGAGTGAGCTAAAGTTAGTCATAGATTAAGAATTGGCATGTATCTTCATATCTGACCGTCATGACTTGTCAAAGGCATAGAACTAAAATGCAAGCTTTGATACACTGCATGGACTTATTTTGGGCTTAAAATTGTCAGTGGATGGGTAGCAGTTGTTCTGATGTGGTTTGCTCCTTCTTTCCTATCAAACATCTGTCGTCTTTATCTCTTCTCCTTCTTTACTTTGTATATTACTCTCTAGTAACACTTTTAATCTTTACACTTAGATGAACTATTTGTGTTGCAAGTGCCGTAAAATATTTTCCGCAAAGGTAAAACATTCAACTTATTCAGGTAGTGCCTGTTATTATTATAGCTGATATTTTCTGGAAAATGAGTAAATGTTCTTGTTTGTCGTACTGGGTAGTTCTTGGGTTTCTATATATTAGATGTGATGGGGATTGTGTTGAAAGTAATTTCTTTCATTATTTTGATGCCTGATGAAGCTCATTGTGGTCTGTATTTGATGACAATTATTTTTACCTTTTTTTTTTATAGCTTCCTTTACTTCCCACAACTATTTTTTTTCCAGAGCACTTTTTTATACTCGGCATTTCTTACAAAGGAGGGGGACACAAAGAATAATTGTTAAGACACCATAGAAACTGGAGCTTGTCAGTTTTTGGGGCATATAGAGTTTTTGGCATTCACTTAAAGCTTGTTCTTTTGTCTTGCTTTTGAGGAAAAAAATACCCGTCTGACTTGAATAGAATATTATAGAGGTCGATATTTGCAACTGAAGGAGTGGCAAACAGAAACGGTTCAAGTAAGACACAGTACCAGTTAAAGGAATAACTGTTTGTATCTTACCATCTCAGAACATAGTTACAGGAATATTTGTTGAAGGTTGGCAGAATGTCTAGAATTGCGATGCACAATAGATTTCCAAAGTCTTTCCTGCCTCAAAATTCTTTGACGCATTCAATTTTAAAATGGCAGTTTGCTATTTCTGTATCACTGAATAGCCTGCTGGTTGGATGTCTTGTCTGTCTAAAATACACTTTTACATGTAATGACAGTGAACTTATGAACTTTTAAAATAATAGAAAAAGTTGTCTGTTTGCTTGGTCTTCATCTATAGTGGTGGGGCAACACTTACTGAACTTTTGTGTCATTTCACCCTGTTTGTTTTCCCTACGGCACAAGTTACAAAGATGTCCATGATGTTGGAAAAAACTCTGAAGAATTTTGTACCCATTACGTTTTGACTTCACTTCCTTTAGACCTTCTCCTGCGACTTTCTCAGACATGTGATCCCCAGCCCTTCTCCTCCCTGTTCCCTCTTATTCTGATTCCTACTGCTTGAAAATTTTAATTTGGCGCTCATATGACCTTATGCAGTTGCGAGCGCCGTAAAACCCTCTACTATAATTTAACAAAAATTAAAAAATTTAATGCAGTTTGACTACAAGTCTAAAGCTTATGTTAAGTGTGTTTGACTGTGAAGGAAGGGTAATATTCAATAATAGCATTGTGAAAACCAAATCTTGCAGTTCTGCTGCTGCTTTGTGGTTGGCTTTACTCTGACGAACTTTATTTTGTGTTGCGGGTAGTTGGTGGGTGCTCTGGTGTGGTTTGCCCCTTCTTTCCTATCAACCATCTATCGTCTTATGTCTCCTCCTTCTTTTCTTTGTACGTTACTCTAGTAAGATCTCTTCGACTCTTTATAACCTATTTGTGTTGCAAGTGCCTTAAAAACTCTTACTAAAACAAACAAAGCTGTATCATCCCATGTGACCTTTTCGTGTTACAAATGCCATATAACTAACTAAAACTAAACTTATTTTTTGTCGAAGTTAGTTGGTTTGTTCTCTGGTGTATTCCGCTCCGACTTAATTTCTTCATGGCGGAAAATGATTGTCATTTTTTGCACTCCAAAAAAATCTTTGTTATGATTGTTGAAATAAGCCCGGTATAATTCAATGGAAGATAATCAGTTAAGAGTAACCAGAGGCGTGCGTATTCCACTTTGATTTTTTTTTTTTATTTGCAAATTGGTGTGTTTTTGCTTGTTAATTACCTGCCTAAATTTCAGTAGGGATTATTTCACTCACACTGGGTAAAGCTAATGTATTGGATTTGGATTTACTCTTGAGGGAGATCTGTTATGTTGTGTTGAAAGACTAGCTTACTCACTTACATGTAATGTTAGTATAACACACACCCCCCCCCCCCCCCCCCCCCCCCCCCAAGAAAAAAATGTTTAAAAGTGTTGTTTTTCGTTTTTTACAGACTCAAAGACCAGGAAAGAATACACCGAAAAATCCTGCAAAGAAAATTGTGTTTTCAGATTCACCCCCAAAGCAGCGTGTCAAAGTAAGTTTAGTATCAGTTGTTTTTAAGGTTGTTTTTTTTACACCAACAGTTTCCAAATCGTCATAAGAACTGTCTTTTCTGTTCAGTATTTTTTTTAAAGCAAATGTCCAGGACATTCTTCTTCAAGTGCTGGATCTGAAAGACATGGGTGGTCAAAGTTGGCAGCTCATTTCTCTGGTAGATGCTCTTGAAACAAATCTTATGTTGTTGTGGTCTTTTCTCGTCATCCGTCTGTTTAAGTTGTTTTTTTTACGCTTTCAACACGAAGAGTCTAATATTAGATGCATTGTGTATATATGTTATTTAGAGCTCCAGTAATAAAGTGTCAGAATGAGAAAAAATATTATGTAATGAATGAGTTATGTTGTTCTGGGTGTCCCCCTGCCCTCTTTTCACTTCTTGTTTTCCTCTGAGAGTAGATTTTCATGACTTTAATGTCTACCAAAAGGCCTAGGTACTGCATTTGTCTTTTCCCAATTGGTCGCCTTTGAGGACAAGCAGGCTAACCCAGATTTTGGGGGTTTCCCGAAATCTTGACCAACACCAAAAGTGAGCATTGTCCTACCTATAGGAAAAGTTTGGTTTCATTGGTGTGTATATTTGTTTGGTTATAGAGTCTCTTAAAGAAACTAAACAGGTTGCAAAAACTTTACCTTCGATTTTCTCAAAACAGCTTTTTTCGGGATAGCCCCCTTGTACTTAAAAGCAACTAGTTGTCTTTATTCTTTTATTCTTAATTGTCAGCATAACTGTCCGATGCTGGGTTGTTGTTTTTTTAAAGCACTACCACAGAACATAAGATGTCGGATATCATCTTTCATCTCATTTGAGTATGGGATTGGTCTGTCTGTAAAATATGTCTGTAAATATTTGCTCTTTTTTCTTCCTCCAGATTGATCCTGCCTACAGGAAGGTTGCGTGTGGCTTAACAAAGGACCAGCTCGACATGACACAGATGGCCAAGAGCTACTTACAGGGTCCGCAAGAGAACAATAAATGAAAGAAAGTAGTGTAGAATTATTCCTTCAGTTACTTCGGAAGAATGCCTTGTAAATTTTTTGGTTTTGATCATTTTTATGGTTTATTGTCATTGATTTCTCACAAAGTATTGTGATAAACTCCAGAACTTAAAAAGATTTTTTTTTGTCGTTCTTGAATTCTTTTTCCTCTATCAGCATGTGAGTCAAATTTTTTTGTTTACCCCGGTCTTTTTGGTAGGACAGATAGATAATTGGTGTCACTTTACTGTCAAATTTTAAAATTTAATTCGTTGTTATTTAACAAAAACATTTAAGCCATTCTCTGGGACAGTCACCATA
This sequence comes from Aplysia californica, assembly GCF_000002075.1. Classification (NCBI taxonomy): domain Eukaryota; kingdom Metazoa; phylum Mollusca; class Gastropoda; order Aplysiida; family Aplysiidae; genus Aplysia; species Aplysia californica. The sequence goes on along the minus strand of NW_004797759.1, from coordinate 244,586 downwards.
TTCATAATCAATCAGTCAATGAGAAAGTCATAAAATGTGGCTCTCAACGAACTGTGCATGAGACTGAGCAATCCGTTTTCATGAATTGTTGTAAATGACCTATCTCTGTTCTTTCTGCTGGTATAAATCTCCATCAGCATACAAGCTGTGTTTTCGTATATTGGGTTAAAATTTGGTCCTGGCGTAGGTCTATAGTTTTGCAGTGAAAGATCTTATTTATATTCTTGAATACCGGTAGTTAATAATTTGAGAAATTGTAGTTTCTAAAATTTCTCCATCTCCGTATCATTTGTTAAGGTTTTTTTTAAATCTATATATATGCATCATGTGATACCAGAGAATTTGAAGTAATAGATTCTGGGGATCCATTTTGTCAGAGACGGTACTGCTATATATGCAAATGTGTCATCCTGTGTTTGTTTGACATTACTTGTACTTTTGAGAACAGTGCTGCTGAAAGTTGGATCAAACTCAAACAGGCTATGCACAACTTAAGTATTTGAAGACTTTACTGGAAAAACTAGATAAGTCTTATTTTAAGAAAGTGGAGAAAATTGAAATTCAAAGTTTGAAAGTCCGTATCTCATAGTGCCTAAAGCATCTATTTTACCATACATTTGATCATAACTAATAGCTCGTCTGTCAATTCTGACAATGACCAATACATCCTCGTCCAAAGAGGAGCATATATTTCCCGGGAAATTATAGTCGAGTTAGAAGAGTTATAGGTTAACTCTTTTCCTACCAGGCCAAAATCCACCACTGGCCCAGGGCTTTTCCCAGACCTATTTTTACGCCCCTACAGCACCAAAGGAAAATGTCAAAACATCCAACTAAACACACTCAAACCATATCATACGGCCCATCAAACTGAAGGTTAAAAAATAATCTATCATGTAATGTCCATTACTATTAGGCAAACCACATCTATTGCCTTAGTATTTAGGAAGACCTGGCAACTGTAACCACTGGCACGTATTTTAGAGAAGAGTGGTTACAGTTGCCAGGTCTTCCTAAATACTAAGGCAATAGATGTGGTTTGCCTAATAGTAATGGACATTACATATCAGATGGTGATAAAATATTGAAGATTTATTCCAATTATATTAGTTTGGGGTTTCTAAAAGTGATTATGCAATATCGAAGGTGTCATATGAAATCAACAATTTTCCGACTTTAAAAGGTCATATCTAAAAAATAAAAAAAAGTACAATAATAGTAGCATTCAAACTTACCAGGTAGGCTGCCTCAAGTAATGCAAAGAAATGCTGAAAGTTATGTATTTGTACCTAATATAATAGAAGTGAAAATATGAGACATATACTGAAGTCAGGGGAGCGCTTTTTTTTTCTCATTTTTGTTTCGAAGGGGACAAAAAAAAGCGCTGAAATGACGAAAACTCATCTCTCAGTGCTATATTTTCTTTCGAATCGGCAAACAGGAAGTCTATTCTATTATTTTGAAAACGTGGATCGGCTGAGAATTTCGTGTCTTTTCATTATTGGATTAGAATAGATTGCGAACCCCTCAAGCCGTATTTTGCGGCTCTCGGTCCTGCGAGGCCACGTCCGCGAGCCGCATTAGGGAAAGTGTTAAGTTGACTTGTGGTTTCTGCTGTGGCCACATACATAGCACAGGATTTAGCTGCATAATGCGTGGAATCATTTATGGAGAAAGAAATTTGATTTTTATAAAATGCAACAAGGGGAAAAAAATATTTATAAGATTATGACTTATCTGGTTTTTCCAGTAGTCTTCATTTGCTTATAGCAGTTGTCTAATGTAAATGATATCCCTCTGTCTAGCTTGGCTTACATTCCATCCTTCATTGCATAGCATCTACAAATTGAAGCATGCCTTTCTGTACATTCAGGTGGAGGTCTTTGAAAACGATGGTCATTTCTGTGTTATATTGTATTTTTGGTTGCGTTTTAGTAATGGCTGTTCCCATGTGCAGGGTTTCTGTTAGAACGTGAAAAATAAATTAGCTGTGGTTTTTGACTGTCAATGAGTTGAAGTTGATGCTCCTCCACCAGTCTTGATCAGGTTGTACGACTGCAAAGAAATAACGTATCATCATGTACGGTACACATTTGGAAGAGGGGAGAAGAATTGAATAAGTAAGGGGTTTCTTTTGTGTGTATCTGCTTGAAAGTGTTGGTTTCCAACTTAAGATTAAGAATGTTGTGGATAGAAGTAATAGGACTAATATGATTAGACTGCCTAAGAGACTTTGATGTGGAGAAATTTTACCTCATATGTTTGGAATAAATTTGTAGATTTAAACAAAATCCCTAAAAAGCTTTGTTGAAGAGATGACTTACTACTTACATGGTCATGACCCACTTTGTCTAAGTGAACCATATTGTGCCTTGCACTCAGGTTGTGACTTTGATGAATGCCATTCTTCGTATAATGCATGTATTCATAACATATGCACAGTGAAGAACATTGTAAAACTTCTTTTTTCTGTAGTCTAGGGGCATGCTTTTGCACTGATATTCTATTGAGTTTTGAAGCCCGTATTCACACTGAAGAGACTATTTTTGGCTGTATTTTTTTCAAGTAGTTTCGTAATCTCAAAATTTCCTATTCTTCAGTAAAAAAGAAACCCTGCAAACTTCTCTTTCACTTTCACTGATAGCAGTGGCTAACAGTTATCAGCACTGCATGCGACCTCTGCGCTTTCTTGTCCTTTCCTATCTCCATTTTTAATAACAGTGAAAACAGTTCATAACAAAGAGTGAGCTTATAAAGAAGTAACGTTTTTTCTATGTAAAAAAAAAAAAATGGAGATAGGACAAGAAAGCACTGGGGTCGCGACTGGGTGAGAATCTGAGGTACTCATGGCTTGTGCGGAGAACCATAAAGGGGAACCGTTTCCTCTGAAACATTACATCAAAGCTCTGGAAGCTTTTTTTTCCTCTTCACATTGATCTTGATTTTATTTGGCTCATGTTGACTTATAAACAGTTCTGGAGGGGGAAAAAATGTATACTCACCAATGTTGCTCTTTTCCACTTTTCTGTGCAATGACTAGATGGAGTTATACTTATTACCGTGCTGATTTTATGTTTTCGAGGATGCAAGAGGTGAAGGGATTCGTTTTAACGGCGCCTGTAGTGGTGTGGTAATGCAGCCCTGGCTGTGTGTAAATGATAAAAGCATTTGTGATAATGTTTCTTCCATTTCACCTTTATCTACTGACATGTGTTGATGTGTGCTTTAGTATGATTTTCTTTGCTTTCCAGTGCTTACAAAGCTTTGCTGGCAGATGGCTTCTTGTATACATTTTGTTAGCTTTAATTTGTTTTAATAGTTTAGCGTGTTTGTTGAGGAAGTAATGAAAAGTACTAGTATAATATAAGCATGCATATTACTGTCAGATGTAAAGGAAGTATGTTTGTTCTGATATAAATATGATTGTGCAATCTTTATTGAGCCTGTACTTCTCCTTGTATTAAAAAATATTGTAGTTCTTGCCACCGTAGATAGTGTAAGTTAATTCTTTGGGGCATCCCTGCTTTGAAAGTTGGCTGATGCAATAGTGAACAGGCTGTTGTTGTCTGTGATGAAAGTGCATTGCTTTTGACAAATTCATTTGTTTTCCCCTGTAATTTTTCTGTTAGTTAGAGATACAGGCTTGCCAACTGTCCTGAATTTCCCAGGACTGCCCCTAATTTGGCAATCAAAAATTTGAGATGACAATTACACAATAGACTATAGACCACACCAAAACCAGTCCCACTTGTGACTTAATGTAATTTTGTTCGGTGGTACGTAATCTGATGTAATGTTTTGTGTCCCTGACACTGGGTTTGGAAAAAAGTTGGCAAGCCTGGAGATGTGAAAAGCTGTCCATTACATATGGTTGCTTTTAAGGACAAGTGGGCTTACCCACATTTCGGGGGTTTCCAGAAATCTTGACCTACACCATAAGTGGACATTGCCCTACGTGTAGGAGAAGTTTGGTTTCATTGGTGTGTATATTTGTTAGGTTATAAAGAAAACTCTCCTTGTCTTTTAAAGAAACCAAACAAGGGGCAAAAACTTTACCTTCGATTATCTCAAAACAGCATTTTCCAGGGTAGCCCCCTCGTGCTTAAAAGCGACCATATCTGCTTTGTGTCTGATGCTGTGTGTACATAACTTTTATTTATTTCCCCCGAGATCTTGCGGCGTGCTGATCCCTCAACTTGTAAATGCTTTTGTCTTAGTGTTTTGTGTTGTAATTTGTGTACAAAGAACAGCATGGTGTGTCATATCAAAGATACCCTTGTGCGACAGAAGGGAGACGTTAATGAAGTAGTTTTCTTTTCACTCTGTATTGATAAGCTAAGTGTAAAATATTGATTTCACATTGTTTCTATTTTTGTGTCTCTTTTATTTTTACAAGCATTTTGCATTAGTCTGTTTCTCTCCAGAAATTAGTGACAAATTGATGTATTTTAGTTGTCAAAATTTATTTACACCAGATGACTGTGCCTTAGAGTATTGAAGAGTGTTATGATTTATATAATTCCCTCCTCCCCATTCTGCCCTTAATTTTAATTCTTTATTTTCTTCTCTTTTGACATACTAAACGTAAATTTGCAGAAATACAGAATTGATACTATGCGGTTTTCATTGACAGAAAAATACAAGAATTAAATATTTGAGATTTTTATGCTCTCATGCCTGTCTTCTCATGGGATCAAAGGATTCTTACATATATGTGCTAGTCGTTGTGGAAATTTCATAAAGATACCTTACTGTTAAAATCAGCCAGCTTTAAGTGTACTTTGTAACAAGTAACAATACAAATTGAGTAATACAGTGGCCTATTTGATGGGTGTGGGAAATTAGGTTGTCACAAACCCACAACATGATCCTTGTGCTTTTCCTAAGCGTTCAGGTTGCCCCGTCTTCAAGTTTTTACTGACTATGGTGTATGCATTTGACTTAATGGCAGTGACACGATGGTCTGTTGTATGGTCGTATTATATTGCACACATTCGTATAGATTATATATATTTTGTCAACAGGATTTTTAAGTGTCCAGATATACCATGTGGTCCTATATTTATATGAAACATCTGAGTTTTTCTCTCTTACGAGGTAAAGGCCTATTGAAATATTGTTTGTTCAAGGATAGTACCCGTGGACTTATATTTATACTACGAAGCATTTGAATTCTTCTCTCCGAGGGAAAAATGTGTTGAATTTTGATTGTTCAAGAATAGTTCTTTCACTGCCTCCTCTCTGGCTGCGTTATTTCTGGTATAGTTAGTCATTCTTGATGCAGCCAAGCTGGGGTTGTTTCGGGGAGCTGATGACTTCAGATTTAAGAGTGCTTAACTGTTATAGTACCAGATCGTAAACCTACCTTTTTTTTTTTCTGAATTATTTTTTTTTGTTTGTTTCGTTTTTTGTTTTGTTTTTTGTTATAGTACCTTTTGTGTTTGTGAAAATGTGTGTTTGACCACATATTTTCTCTATTTTGGTGTAGACTTTGAGTTTTAGTAAATTAACTGTTGTGTTGATTGTGAACAGTGGGCCCACTTTCTACTTTTTCCTTCCACAAAGTCAGCTCTTCCAGTTCATCAAGACGTGTTTGATCCTGCATAATTATTTGTACAAATCTATGGTTTCTACCGTCTAGAATGCAAGGGATAGTAACACCGAGATCAGTATCGTCATAATTTACAATTGTTTTCTTGTCAGGGCATTGCAAGACATGTGTGATTTGTCTTGTTTTATATATATGTGTTTGGCAAAGTTATATCAGAGTGCTTGTGGGGTTGGGGTTTTTTTGTTGTTGAATACTGTTCTCCTTAAAACAAAGTGTGTCTTATGTTGAGGCAAACTTGAGGTTGTTAACTTTTGATGGTGCGGGTCCATGTACAGAAATTTTTTTTTCTTTCTTGGAACCACTACTCATAAGGAAGAAATTTTCTCTGGTAAATCTACTTTGAAGTTTTGTTTTGCTCACAAGAAGTCCTGTTTTTTGGGGGGGTTTAAAAAAAATATAATAATTTAGGCCAGAGCCCATCAGTTGAGAAATCATAGACTTAAGGGATCTAACACTGTCACACTTTCACTACTTAACATATTTTTCTCTGGTAAATCTACTTTGAAGTTTTGTTCTTCTCCCATGAAGTCCTCGTCTCTTTACAGAAAAACACTGTTTTTCTGTAAAGAGATGAGCCGAGATAGTATACCGTTGCTTGTGAATCTTTCTTTTCATGTTTGAACCAAAAGGTACCATATGTTTTGGGGCATTTTAAATGGGTTGCATATAAATGATATGGGTGAGGATGTTTCCTGAAACTGAAAGTATTCATGCATGTCCTTAGCATAATTGCTTAGTTTCGTCTCAGAATGAGATATAAATAGGTGTTCGTCAATAAGGTATTTCAAATACAGGCAGAGCCAGTATACTGTAAAAGAATCAGGTCTGAATATTTCACTTTTAAAAAGTAACATAAATTTTCCTTTATCGTTTATTGAATGGGTTGCAACACACAAACAATATAATCAGTAATGGATGATTTAATGCTTGGTTCTGAGACATGAAATATCATGAGAAAACCTTGAAAATATAACATGATGCATTACTAAAATTATTTTCAGGTTACATTACTGAAATGTGTTAAGAGTATTTGTAGGTTAGTTCTGTCAGTGACTCTATGATAGCGATCTTTGCCTTTGGATTATATCGTATGATAATAATAATAATGACAGTACAAGTAATTTTTACAGTGCCCATTCCCATCCAACAGTACTGCTCTAGGTGCTTAACAATACCTTTATCTTAACACAAAATACAAGTGAATGAATGTGCATTGCATGTAAGTTTGTATCCTGTGAACACTCAACAAATATAAAACAGCCCTAACATGAGCCTAAGTTGGGCGGAGGTACTTTCAAATTGTTGTCCATGTAATATACTCACACCTATTGAGACGCAAGTGTTTCAGCATCGTCGTAAGTGCCTTTTTGCTTTCAAAGATTACATTGTGTTACATTGACATGTCTGTCGGCGGTTGTTTGGACTTTCTGGTATTCTATTCTTATGTCTGGGCCACAAACCGTGCTGTCAATTGTGGCACACAACATCTCATTTGAAGCCACTGCTATCCCTTCGAATAGGACCAGCTTGTACGTTTTACAAGGGTTGAAAACCTTGTTGGCCAGCCCTATGGTTTGTTGTTTTCATGTAGATGTTGTGTGGAAATAAATCATTTGATTTCCGTTGTTAATTATTGGTGTTGATTTTTATTTTGTACCCCATTGTAATAATAGATTATTCTTTGTTAAATTAATTAAATTTGGGTGGGTGGTTGGCCGGTGTTCTGGTATGGTTTGCTCCTTCATTCCTATTAAATATCTGTCGTCCTGATCTCTCCTTTTTCTTTGTGTTTGTTACTCTCTTGTAACACCTCTAATCTTCGGCTTATATGACCGTATTGTGTTTCAAGTACCACAAAATTCTTTCTAAAACTAAAAAAGAAGAACAATGTTAAAATGATCAGTCTCATGAAAAAAAAAAGAAAGAAAAGGAGTGCTGTCTCATAGTACATGTACATGTATAAGTCGGTGGCCTAGTGGTTAGGTTATAGGCCTCGCAACCGTAAGGTAATGGATTCGAATCCAGTCAGGTGCTTGACGTTGCGTCCTTGGAGTAAATGACTCTCTCATTGTCTTTCTCAGGGTATAGACCGCGAGCAAACACTTTCCACCGTTCCCTGTCCTGGGCTAGCCTCTTGTTGTTATTCCATGTCTTCACACTTTTCTGTGCACCAATTTCTGTGATCCTTCTCCAGGTTCCACGTGGTCTTCCCCTTGACTCTTTACCCTGTAGATTCCAATCCAACACTTTCCTTGTGATGCAGTTGCCTGACTTCCTGAGAGTATGTCCAATCCATCGCCACCGCCTTCTTCCCACCTCATCTCTGGCTGGGATCTGTCTTGTTCTCCTTGAACACTTCCTCGTTGGTGACCAGTGTCTGTCCGTCTGATCCTCAGTAACTTCCTAAGACGCTTATTCGAGAAAACCTGGATCCTCTATGCCAGTTTGAGATGTGTTCCATGTCTCACCACATCCATTATGATCCATACAACTGAACAAGACGGACTTAACGTTTGGGTTGAAAATCCCCAGCTTTTGTTCTAAGTGAGACATCCCCAGTCCTCCAAATTCTTTTCAAAGAAGCAGCTTGCGCCTTTCCGATGCGGGACTTTATTTTGACGCCTGTTCCTCCCTCTTTCAACCCTCTGCCCATTATACTCCCAAGAAAGCAGAAGGATTCAACGTCTTCTAGTTGCATTTTCTTCTATTGGGATCGGCATCCTTAAGATTTTATACTTTCTGGGGTGGATCCTCAATTCAACACTCTGAAAGGCGGTTTATTTCTATTTGTACGTCGTGTTTTACTTATCGTATCCTTACGACGTGGGGAACTCTGTGCCTCCACTTTCCAAAGAGGAAATTTAATTTTGCTTGTTAATCCGATCCGTGCGCTTTGCATAGCAAATAGCAGTCTGTCAAAATGATTTTTTTAGAAATACTGAAAGTTTCAAAGAGATCCTCGCACTATGTTCCTTCCCCTTTCACCTCCTTTCCTGCTTTCTAATCGTGTTACAAGTTACAGTATTTCATCTACTTTTATCTCAACTTTCTGCCTCCCCTTTCTCTGGGTTCTGACTTTCTTATTCTACTGCTACTCCTGGCTCCTTAAAGCTCACTGCTGTCTTTCAGCCACACCACTGACCTTAGGGTAGGTAAGATGATACGATAAAACACCTAATCTTCTTTGATAAAGGCGTAAAAGAGTTTTGGAAGTTCCGTACACAAAGTGTGCACGTTACAGATCCCTTATTGGTGTTCCTGAAATCGACAATAGTCTTCCAACTTCGCTCGTCATCTGGGCGACAAAATTCAAAATTAATTCCTACCAAAAACTGAAAATGCTTAATGTGAAAACAACCAACTTGTGTCTCGCTCGCTCATATGACTTCAGTCGCGAGCGCCGCAAAGCACAAATACGCACACACACACACACAGAACAAAAACAGAAAAAGAGAGAGAGAGAGAGAGGAAAAAAAAAAAAAGAAGTAGGCCTACAGCGGCAAGTCCCATTCATACTCCAAACTCTAAGTCTAAGAATCCCGAATTTGGAGAACCTTGTCATTCTGGGGTCACGATAGGTTATTTTCCTTTCTTTTGGAGCAACTACCCCAAGTTAAAGACGCAAGTATATTGTGTATTGCACATTAGAACAAAGCCAGTATGAAAAGAGGGTTCAAATTCGATTTTGAGGAATAAGTTTTTTCTAAAGTTTATCTCAAATGGATGGAGGAGTGAGACATCTTGTTGGGTGATTAAGTCGATTGTTAACATCTTCAAAGTGAAATTCATTCATTTCCTTTCTTAGAAATAATTTGTAATCCAGGCTTTTGTCCAAAATTATTTGTCTCCTTCTATTGTTTCTTCCATTCCCTTCTTATCTACACCTAGCCTTCTCGGACAAGAGCGAAAAATCTCGGAGGGCCGTGTGAAAGTTGCACATGTTAAAGATCGATGAGAGAAAGCTTCGGCCGCCCGGGCAAAATTCAAAATTTCCTTCCGTCTGAATAATATGTTTTTATTAATGTGTCCCCGCGCGCTCGTTATTATGACATTATGCAGTTGCGAGCGCCGTAAAACACTTACCAAAAAAATGCCCTTCTAATGTTGATTATTTACAATTAAAACTCGTACCGATACATCAGGTGCACCCACCCATGCACGCACGCACGCACACACACACACACACATACACACACACACACACATAATATAAGCACACACACACACGCACGCAGGCTATGGGTTCTATCCAACGCCTACTCTAACTGTTAGAGTAGGCGTTGGTTCTATCTTAATCTTGCAATTTGGGCGTATAGATCACGTGCAGATTGTAAACATGCATATCTGCACGCGTGCAAGCGTGCGCGCTCGCACGCGCACACATCCACACACGTATGGGTTCTCTCTATATATAGCCATTTGGGTGTACCGGTATCCGCGTAAACACGTACTCTCTCTCTCTCTCTCTCTCCCTCTCTCTCTCTCTCTCTCTCTCTCTCTCTCTCTCTCTCTCTCTCTCTCTCTCTCTCTCACACACACACACACACACACGCACACACACACACACACACACGCGCACAAACACACACACGCACGCGCGCACAAACACACACGCGCGCGCGCGCGGCCGCCCAATGACAGGCCTATAGAATAAATTGCACACCTCAGGGGTTATTCGTCATAAGACACGAAGGCCTAAGCAGTGCAAATTAAACCCCATACCCTCCCTATCTCAAACCCTTTTTATCTTCTGAATTCTGAGTAATCCGAGGCCTGACTGAGGCCCATTCTATAGCCTAATTTAGTTTAAATCTCTTCTTCCTTCCTTGTCTTGAGCACCCAGTCTGTACACAACGCTGTGGCCAAAGCAAAAGAAATTCAAAAGTTACGATTTTCTATAGTTACTGTTCGCCCACGGAGACTGTGTACCTGTGAATTACAGGCAACAAAATAATTTGTTTTTTAAAGTGTTGATAACAATTTGAGTTCTTTTTTTTTCGCAAGAAGTGTCGTAAAGTGACTACTCAACTCGCAGCCAATTAATTTTGCTGTGTAAAAATCTTGGCGAAGAGTGATGGAAAAGCAACAACAACAACAAAAAATCAGGGGATTTATAGTGAAAACAAAGATGGCTTCGTCACAAGCAGGAATCTCATCTCGATCTCGCAAATCATATAATTCTGAAGGTAGCCTTCCTCAAAGTCCTTTGGGTGCCACACCACGCCCTGATCTTAGGCAGCACTATCCATCTCCACCACCCCCAAGCGTGTACCAGTTTAATTATTCCTGGAGTGAGTTCATCAAAGTTAAATGCCTGTGCCTGACCCCGGATAGGAAGACGCTAACACATGTAGTACACTGATGTTTACGTGACTAATACTACGACTACGGTGCAGGCGTGGTTCGTGTAGATCTAGATCTAGAAAATCTAGAATCTAGATCTCTAGATATCTAGTTTTAGTTCTTGTTCTTTGAGCAATTGGATTAATCCCGATATTTTGAGGTTGGGTTAGAGATAGGGGTCTTGATGATTGTATACCCTGAGGCCTGAGGTTAGGTGTTTTATGTTGTTTGTTGTTGGCCAGCTCTACTGAGTAGACTACTCTCTGGACTCGAGTTCGAAATGACCTCCTACGGCCTATGGTCCTACGTGTGAGTAGCGCGTGTGTTGGGGACCGTCGAGGTCAACAAAGTTCATTCACACTGGTCGCGTTGATCGAGGTGTTTTTCGGGGGAAGTGGCTATCTCACCCGGGGTGAGAATAGAAATACGATCGACCTCTCACCCCGGGTGAGACTTGCCACCGTAGGCTATTTTCACCCGGTGTGAAACAAGACCTGTTTTTCCTAATTTCGGAATACTTTCTATCGATGTGGATGATCAAATAGATAAAGGCAAAGAAAAGATTAGGTTATAGCACAAAAGTAAGCTAATTTTATCGACAACAAAGATGCTATGGCTATTTCACTTTTCTAATCGAGCCGAACTACGTACGGGGGTCGCCATTTTGTTTTGCGAGCAAGTTCTCGCAAGATATACACACCTAACCAGTGTGGAACGACCGAGGGGAGGGGGTGGGGGTATTTTTTTTGGCCACCTCTGCTCTATTCTCACCCCGGGTGAGAATAGCGCAGGCGAGTCTTTTGGCTATTCTCACCCGGGGTGCGTTCACCGGTATAGCCTAGATCTAGGCCAACCAGTTTTGCGTTCACCATGAACCACAGAATTCTACACTGTGATAACAGAATTGTAGAATTCTGTGCCGTGAACAAACGTTCTATTACTACTGTTAGCCTGAAACTACTAAAAGCGTGCACAATTTTGTCTGTGGGCAGCAGTGGAGAGAGAGAGAGAATCCGGGCAAAACAAAATGGCGACCCGCGTAGTTCGGCTCGTTTCGAAAAGCTAAATAGCCGTAGCATCTTTGTAGAAGACCAAATTTATTTACTTTTGTGTTTTAACATTATTTTTTAACTTTGTTTTGGTCAATTTGATCGTCCACACCGATAGACAGTATTCAGAAAGAGACAGAGAGAGAGAAGAGAGGAGGAGTAGATCTTGCGAGAACTTCCAGGCAAAACAAAATGGCGACCCGCGTAATTCGGCTTGATTCGAAAAGTGAAATAGCTATAGCCTAGCATCTTTGTAGACGATCAAATTAGCTTACTTTTGTGCTATTATAACGTAATTTTTTCTTTGCTTTTATCAATTTGATCATCCACACCGATAGACAGTATTCCGAAATTAGGAAAAACAGGTCTTGTTTCACACCGGGTGAGAATAGCCAACAGTGGCAAGTCTCACCCGGGGTGAGAGGTTGATTGTATTTTTATTCTCACCCCGAGTAGGTACCAGAAACTAAATTTTCAAACTAGCTGTATGCCAAATTTATCTTGTACCATTTGAAAGGCCTATATCCACTGAGCATTTTGGTACCATTCTTTAACCTCTCCGTCAATTTTTAAGAAAATTGTAGTTGTTTAAAATTTGATCAAATTTGTTAAAGTCAGTCACTGGCTGCAACCCCATGTTTGACAGACAATAAAAAAGTACCAAGTGCACTAAACATCTCCACATTAACAGAGTACAATCACTATAACAAATATGGAGCCTAATTTTTTTCAAGACTGTGAGATCTTTACAAATCAGTATTTTATCGCCTCAAACACGATGATCTGTCGTTATGTCGACAAAAACACCGAGCGTTGACCCGGCGGCGCCGCACCGGTCCCCGCGGGGAGCGAGTCGGCTCTATACTGTAGTGTACCCCACGTGCGGGGTCACATGTTTTCCGAGTCTCGCGGAAGGATTGATGAAAAATAATTCCAAGTTAATAACTTTATTCTAATAGAAAATAAACTGATCTTTGAATTGACACTTGTTATAAGTCGGTATTATACATATTTTGTGTAAAAAGGGATCTTTAAACATTTTGACGGTACTTTGAAAAGCTTTCTATAAAGACGCCAAAGGCTAAACTTATATCACGGGAAAGCCCGTTTAAAGCTCTACAATTCTCCGCCAATGAAAAGACGGTATTTAATCATCCCTCGTTCCGCGAAGCATTTGAATGCACGTGTGTCAATTTTTCAACCGGCCGACCTCGCATTCCGACCGCGAGGGGCTTCACTTTCGTCGGCGATTCTCCAGCTCCTAATAATCGGACATATAAACAACTTACACCATTGTAACGAGGAAAAGCTGAACTTTTACAAGGTGTACGGCATTTGGTGTTTTATAGTGAAAGAGCAAAGAAACAGCGATCGGAATTACCCCGATTTTACCGATACCACGCGGTCGGAAGGCCGCGAGTGCCCGCGAGGCCGTGTTTACGCTACCTGCCCCGAGTGAGGATAGCCACTTCCATTTTTTTTACACTTGACACTTGGGCTTAAAGTGCGTGCCGTGATAATCATGTACTAATTGAGGATAAAGGAATGAGGAGAAAAAAAATGAACTCAAACAGCTTTAGCGCAGTTTTTTTTGGGGGGGAGGGGGGTGCCTTGAGTGTGTTGCATTATTTGGGTTCACAGTTATCTATGAGGAAACGACACGGGTGTGTTCCATTATTTGGGTTCGAAGTTTTACGTAAACCTGGATACAAATAAATACAACAGGATAGAGGGGAAAAAATGAAAGAAGTCAAGGTCAATAAGGGAGCGAAGCATTTACCGTGCTCCTAGCTCAAGGGGCCCCCGAAACTAAGCTCCCGGTTACCGTGTTCGTAGATACTGAGACTACGTGCCCGGTTACCGTGTACGTAGAAACTCCGTTATTGATATTGTTCCTATCGAGTCCTGATTTCTTTTATTTTTCACAATTGATTGTTAGCCTTGATTGTTGTATCATCATATGGCATGCCAGTGTGAGTCCCACAACTGAAAGTAGTTAGGTGTGTAAATTTTTACTTTCACTTCTGCACACAGATGCACTCGCTGCACTGCTTTTTTGGGGATGAAACTGTGATATATTCGACTGCTGGTCACACATACGGCCACTGTGACCGCAAATTATTTTCTATAAAGTTTCAAACCTAATTGTAAAATATTCAAATTCAGACCTGCCCACCATTACAATTTTGGCGGTATCATCACGGTTTTTAATCAACTTTACGATTGTAATACACTCCTGATTCCAATTTTAAAAAATTTGGGCCTTGCCAGCTCACTGCCAACCTTTCTGGTACACAAGTATAAGGGGAGAAAACCTACCAAACCCAGACAGTCTACGTCACTATGTCACGTGCAGACTTTTAGCTTCCTCTTTCATTGAGCCCTAGTAGTCGCTCAAGTGTCTCTCTGCTCGTAGAAAAATATAGTTTAGAAGTGCCAAAGCTAAGAGTAAGGGAATTATCAGGCTGACTAGATATATTGGTAAATTCCTGTCATTTTGTGCTGTGTGCGACCGCCAAGACCAGTGAGAAATTTTTGTTAAAAATGGATACATTTGTTTGTTAACAATTGGCCCCGTTTTCTGCCCTTTTTTTCTTAAATACTCGACCATGAATTTGTTAACGTTACTTGACTACAAACCTTGTCCTGGACACCCTAGGGAAGAAGACGATTCATGGCCATAATATTACTCATTTTAAAAACAGATTACTTATTTTCTATTAGTCGATTATTAAAAATGCTGGTGAGAGGGCAGCCCCCTGTGATTTTTTTTTACTTGGTGGTGAGGGATGCCCCCCCTGAAACCACTC
>NW_004797759.1:205707-229673 GCF_000002075.1 Aplysia californica | reverse complement strand
CCCGATGATAGGTTCAAAGCTACAAAATTACTATGCAATTACTAAATAAACAAAATGGCTCTTTGGATGTACGCATGAGGTGTGCTGCAGGTTTTTACGTCTTTTCACTCTCGTTTCTCGTCCCTAGGTGCTTCAGATACCGTGGACTACGGCACGCAGGAGACCTCAGAGTTCACACAACTGAGGGAAAGGCCAGCAGCTGGACCGGAGGCACTCCAGGAGGGAAGCACTCGAAAGTCACTCCTCATCCTAGCTCTCATTTTTGTGTGTGCCTTGGTAGCCTTGGGGGTGGTGTATTCCAGCTTTCCACAGCTGGATAAGTGAGTATTTTTCTTACTGCCAGGACGTAGGAGCAGGGTGCCCTGTAGCCTGTCATCCGTCCCATCAGATCTAGTCAGGCGTCCTGCTTCTATTGTTGGAGGAAGAGGAGAAGGAGGGCAGCATTTATTTTTGTGTGTAGTTAAGGTTGTGGTTGTTTTTGTACTTAGGTGAGTATTTTGTACTCTAATTTTTAAAGTTTAAATTCTTTGCATATTGTCTGTTTTGCAAATTATTAATGATAAGTGTTATGTAGGCCTCATAGTTTCTGATTTCAGTTACATTTATCGATTGCAGCTGTGTGAAATACTGTGTTAAGGCAAGCAGCTTCAAGACAAAGATGGCATGAAATATGACTATGATAGACTCAGATAGATAGATGTATGACGAAATTTACTATGATGGTATAATAATACTGACCGACCGCATTCAATTTCTTTCTGTAGAAGTGAACGAGAATAGTTTCGTACTACTAGTCTGTAATGATGGGGCTTTTCACTGCTGACATTATAGACCTCAATACATTTCCTCTCTCTCTATTCTGTGTGTGTTTTGAGTTCTCAAGCATGTCTTTGGTGGTGAAAGTAAACTACTTGTTTGTCTCTTTTCTGTATTTTAAAAAAAAAGTTGGCCAAACAGGTTCCATTTCTGTAAATTTTTTAAAAAGTTGGCCATACAGGTTCCAATAAGCATTCAATATAATACATGATACTTAAATGTTTAGTGGGTGGTTGGCGGGTGCTCTTGTGTGGTTTGCTTCTTCTTTCCTATCAAACATATCTATTGTCTTTATCTCCCCTCCTTTTTCGTGTTTGTTATTCTCTTGTTACACCTCTAATCTTCGGCACTTATACGACCTTATTGTGTTCCAAGTGCTGTAAAATACTTACTATAACTTTTTTTTTTTTTATGTTTAAAGTTGCTCTAAAGTAAATTTTTGATTGATTATGACTGAAATGTTTTTTGATTGGTCACTGGAAATGCATTTTTGAGAGGAGGTTTCTGACTGGTGTTTGAGTGACTGCTTGTAATGTTTAGTTACACCTAGGCCTATGATGCACAACACGCGTGAATGCTGTAAAACACTACATTGACTTCTATAGTAAGATTAAAGATTAGTCAAGTAAGCCTAATCAGCTGCGCTCGAAGAACTTATAACGTACTTGTTCAATGAATCACAAGAGAAATGTTTCATTGAATGTAGAGATCTACGATTCTGATTTTGTTCATGAATACAGCCTGTTCAAACACAGAAGAGTTCTTTCTCTTTCGAATTCCCCGAGGTTGAAGCCAGTTTGAGTTGATTAGAAGTGAAAAAATGTCTTCGAAACGAGTATTTATAAAGAGATAATAATAATAATAATAGATAGCATTTGTATAGCGCATATCCCCGCTCAGCAGCAGGCTCTATGCGCTTTACACTATATTATTACCCCAGCAGACCATAGAACACTCCGAAACATTCTCAGCTTCGCGGGAAGATATGGGTGGCGGCTCCAGTCCAGGGGATAGGATCAGCTGGTATGGGGCCTGTCCTGAAGTTGTTAAGTGAGAGGTTATAAGTTATGTTCTGTTTTTTTTGCTGTTGTATAATTTTTGGACTTTGCCTTTCCTTATCTTTTTTTCAGAGATGAGTTGCAATATATTAAACTTCCCCGCGATATAGAGGATGCGAAAAACCTTGGGCGACTTTTACATCGCTACAATGACAAATACTTCTATGAAGTACTCTCTGGATATTTTGTCGTTTTCATATTGTATCCTTTTTCCAAGCTTGAACTGACTATATATATGTTTCGAAGTTAGTTGATTTTTTTATTCCAACTTTGTTTCTGTGTGTGTGATGATATATGATTATGTGAGGAGGTTGCGGTGATTGAAAGATTCTGTGGTTCTGTAGGAACACTTAAAAACAAACAAATCTGAGATAAATTTTTTTTTAGAGTTGCTGATTTTATGAAAATAGGAATTTCTGAAATTGTCAAAATTTTGCCTTCGTATACATTTATTTATGTTTTAATTTTCTTGTCTGTGCATGAAATATTGCACTTTATATAGGAATAGTCTCGATATAAGATGAATTAGTATTGGACAGTATATAGTCTGTAAACTAGGAGTCTGATCTGTGCACGTTTTTTTAATTCATTTGTTTTGTGTAACCAGTTGGCACTGTTATTTTACCAGATTCTTTGTTTGCTGTCAGCTGCATTTCCTTTGTTATGTCGAGTTTTCCTTAACTATTATTTTCAGTTTGCAAACTTTTGCTATACCAGGTTCTATATTTCTAAGTATAATATCTGGGTTCCTGTACCCATTTCTACTAGCCCTGCCATTAGTGTGTACAGTGAGTATAAACTTTTTATTCTCCGTGTAGTTTGTGAATGTCGTGATGACTTTTTATATAGGTATTGAGCACAGAGTACCTATCTTTTGCTTTTATACAGCTGAAGTTAATTTCTTCCTCGTATTATATATATTTATATATTTCAGAAGTAAAATGTGAGTCCTAGTTTGATTATCAATGAGTGTGAAAGCAGTACCTTATTTACTCCATTCAAAAGTAGAGTAATTCTTACTTTAATTTTTTGTTGTCTTTTTTCCAAGTTCTGAAGTGTGTCAAATGTATCTTTGTTCTGTATTTGTAAAAGGGTAACGTTCACTCTCAATGCTCAATCATATTTCTAATGTATGATGTTGTATAAAACACACACATATCTTTGTCCAAATGCTATATTAAAGATTATTTTTGTAAAAATAATTAAAGATTTTTAAAAAGTAAAAAATCTTCAGGAGAATAAGGTCTTAAATTTAAAAACTGTTTCGTCTTAACCTGGATATTTTGGCTTTCACACTCCTTGTTCGTCACTTGCTGAACGTTCATCACTTAATGTTTTGCTCTTTATCTTTTTTTGCCTGTTTCAGTGTTCTGCTCTAGGAGCATCTTTCTGTTATTTGTTGTCATACATGGTGGGCAGACGCGTTGTACAGAAATATTTCCCTCAAAGGGCAGCCGATTGGAAAAGACATGTGAGTATCGGTTTGAATACTGTAGTAATTTTGGGCTTTCAAGGAGGGTGGCTGGAGGGTGTCCTGGTGTGGTTTGGTCGTTCTTCCCTATCGAACCTCTATCATCGGTATATCAAACCTCCCTCTTATGTTTGTCTGTTACTCTCTAGTAACACCTCAAATCTTTGGCAATAATGTGACCTATTTGTGTTGTTAATGCCGTAAAACTCTAACTTAAAAACTTAATTAAAGGTGAACCTCTCCTGTTTCTAATTTGCTATTGATAAATAGTTACAACAGGGGCACAGAGTGCCGTTTATGCATTTTTCCTTGTTCTTGTCAGTCTTGGTTTTCCCTTGACTTGTTCTGATTGTGTTAATAACACATTGTAATCAGTTCTGATAAGAACCACCGCTCTGATGTAAATTCTTTATCAATCTTTTACTTTTATGTCTTGTTTGTTTAATTTGTGTCCTGACATGGTGGAATCGGCGCTTATCATTTTTTGGGCTTATGGAGTTATTGGTATCATCTTGTTGCTTGTTTATTTGTCTTGCTTCAGTGGGGGGGGGGGGGGGGGGGGGGAATGCTCGTCTATCTTTGATAAAAGTTGAGTTATTTGCGGTTGAAGGAGGTGAGAGTCTCCTGCTCCTAGTGTCGAGGTAAAATTAACAAGATAATGGCTGCCAGAGTTTAGTGAATTCCAAAAGTTTGGTAGTCTTGGGAAACTGTGAACCCACTTTTTTTTGTGCCTTTGATCAGTAAAATCCACACAAAAATGGGTTTTTGAATGGACATTAAAAGTGCTGAGCCCCCCCCCCCCCCCAAAAAAAAAAAAACCTGATAAAAATTGATGGGCGGAAAAATGTCAGTTTCTCCTATTTCATTATTTTGACGAGTGCCCGACATTTTTTCTTTACTCTCCAAGATTGTTGCTTCTGTTTCTTTGCAGGTTGATAACCATCGTGAGCATTTGTTCAACTACATCCTCTTTTTGAGAATCACCCCTTTCCTGCCGAACTGGTTCATCAACATCACCTCACCAGTGATCGACGTTCCACTTTTCACATTCTTCCTGGGCACCTTGTTTGGTAATGTTTTTTTAAATATATTTGTTCTTTACTCTTACTGTCATTTTGAGCTGGAACATTGACCCGAAACTCTCTCTGAGTGGGTGGTTGGCGGGTGCTCTGGTGTGGTTTGCTCCCTCTTTCCTATCCAACATCTACCATCCTTATCTCCCCTCCTTCTTTTTATGTTTGTTACTCTCTTGTAACACTTCTTATCTTCTGGCGCTCATATGACCTTATGCAGTTGAGAGCGCCGTAAAACCTCTGCTAAAACAAAACAAAACTCTCTCTGAGGCTTTATTTTCTCCTTTGTATTTATTACCCTGCTGTCTGATTGAAGGAGTAGCTCAAAGCTACACTCCTTTTTCTTTTTCTGTTAAGTGGCTAGCATGCCTCAAGTTGAACACCAGATATCTAGCCACAGGGAATAAATAAAGGCTTGTGGCTTCACTTGCAAATGGGCTGAGCCTTTATTCTGCCGCCGCGGGGGACTTTGTCTAGCCTTGATGTGGATGCATTGATGTGAGGCAGTATTCAGCAGTTGTTGCTACGGCATCTGTAAAAATGTGGTTTGTTCTGACAGTTGTCTCTTTGCATGCTCAAACCAGCTGAAGCGATTGGGTGGTTGGCGGGTGCTCTGGTGTCGTTTGCTCCTTCTTTCCTATCAAACATCTTTATCTCACCTACTTCTTTTTTGTGTTTGTTACTCTTTTGTAACACCTCTAATCTTCGGCACTTATATGACCTTATTGTGTTGCAAGTGCCGTAAAACTTTTACTAAAACTAAACTAACAGCTGAAGCGACATTGGTTAAAAAAAAAAAGAAGCTGTCTCTTCTAACGGTGAGCTCTTTGCTTGCTCAATGCAGGTTGGGCAGCACTGGTTAAAAAAAATTAGGTTTTTTATGAAAGAAGATTGTCTTTTGTTTGCTCAACCCAGTTGAGGCGACTTTGTGTTTTTAAAAAAATGTGATCTCTTCTAACAGTTTAAATCTCTTTGCTTGCTCAATGCAGGTTGGGTAACACTAGTAAAACAATGAACGGACACACTGCACTGAAGTAAATACTAAAGGAAGTCACTCTAAGTGATAACTGAATGGTTGATGAACCTCTATGAATTTTTATAGTGTGTTTCTTCTGCTGCCAAGGTTTTTTAAACTATAAAAAAAATTTACCACGGCTTCAGCATTCTGAACTGGTGTGGTAATTAAGGGTTTTTCACTACATGAATCTTCGCTACTGTAATTGTTTACCCAGTTGAGGCGAAATTGTGGAAAAAAAAATTTGGTCTCTTCTAACAGTTATCTCTTTGCTTGCTCAGCCCAAGCGAGACGACATTACTAATAATAAATGCGATTTCTTTAAAGGTTTTCTCTTTGTCCGCTCTATCCATCTTAAGCATTTTCTGTTCCTACAGGCCTATCCTTCTTAAGCTTTTAGTGTTATTTTTATTATAGTTGTTTTGTGCATATTGCCTACGTCTGAATGAAAATAGAATGAAAATAGTCTGTGTGTGTGTGCATAAATATATAATTCATGAGAATAAAGGAAGTAGTAAGAAAGGTTTTCAAAATGAAATGGGTATTCCAATGTAAAGCGCATTGAGCTATATATTTTTTTTTAATGCACTATATAAATGTTATATATTATTATTATTATTATTATTATTGTTTATCCAGGTGTGGCCCCTCCGTCCTTTGTGTTCATCCAGGCGGGCACCACGCTGAACAAACTGACGTCTACCTCGGAGGCCTGGTCCTGGATGAACATCGGCCTGCTGGCTGTCTTCGCCCTGGTGGCTCTCCTCCCCGTTGTGCTCAAACGTCAGCTGAGGGCCAAGCTGGAGTGAGCACGACTCGGGGGGGGGGGGTCTTCTTAGAGAACGGTCAACTCATGAATCTTTTATTTTATGTGTCGGGTGGATTTTTTTCTTTTAACACGGATAAGTTTGGAAACTTTAGTTTTATGTTTGTATCTATGATGCGAAACACAGTGGAGACTGCTCAAACTGAACTCGGTTCATCTGATAGTGTTTTGTTTTGCTTGGGGCTCTGAGACTTGGTTCGATACTTGAAACAAAAATCTTTATGTGTCTGGAGTTACTGTGGCTCTATTGCGGAGAACATCTTGTGATGGGTCATGTAAAATTTTTTGGCCTTTGATAAGTTTTGAAAACTAAATTGAATGTTGTTTTAAATATATTTATGTTTTTTAATAAGGGCTGCTTAGATGTGTCTTGTGCTGAAAGAGAACTCAGGATTTTCCTTCAATTCTCGAAATTATTAGAGACAGATGCATTTCGAAACACAGTGGAGTCTGGTCAAACTGAACACAGTTAATCTCAAAACAGCGGTACACCAAAGTAGAATAAATTCCGGGTGCTTTTTTTTTCTTTCTATTTAAGCAACATTTCTAAACAGAAGAAAATCTGTGGTCCAGCTTGTTTCGGTTTCAGCAGTTTTCACTGTAATTTTTTTGCTTTTTAAATTTTAGTTTTGGTTCAAAACTAAAAACCACATTTACTTTATTTGCGTAAAGTTCTTGTGGGTTGAGTCGTTGTTCAAACTGAATGTCGCTCGTCACACTTATGTAAGTGGTCAGGCAGTATTAGATGCGTACTTGAACGTTGTAGGGTTCTTCTCGTGTTGTGGATATTTGTTCCTTGAAGGGTGTGATCTGACCATCATAGAGTTGAGAAAAGCCAGAACTTATGTAGGTGTCGACCGATTCAACTTGGAACAGATGGGTGACTGGAAAAGACCTCGATGGTTTACGTTTTTTGAGAGCATCTGAGGGAAATGACTGGTGGTGAGCCATGGTCGCCAGTGTCTCATGTCAGCTCTGATACTTGAACAGAAGAAGAAAACGTTGACTTCATCTTTTTCTTTTTATACTTTCAAACAGTACTTTTATACTGTTTTCAAAGACAGTCTGACAGTAGGTCCCCCATGGTTTGCACACACTGTGCAGTGCAGTCCGCTTCAGATCATCGAGACTGTGCGGTCCCCCATGGTTTGCACACACTGTGCAGTGCAGTCCGCTTCAGATCATCGAGACTGTGCAGTTTTCTCTCCAATGGTGTAGCAAATTGCCTAGTCTGTGCTCTTTGTGTTATGAAGCGTGTACTGTACTCCAGGATAAAGTGGCTGTTCTCAGGGCCCTAGCCACTGTGACAGAAGAGTGTGCCACCGACTTAAAATTTGGAGTGCATGTGCTGACTCCGTCTGTCATGGTTGCAGCAGTGTCGGAAGATTGTGACCCAATCTGCCCTTCTCTGGAGGTAAAAAGTTGACAAATGTTTCAGAAGGAAAGGAGAGTTTAGTTAATATGACGTTCAGTTTCATCATACTGCCTCATATTCGAAGAATTCAATTTTAATTACAATTAATGTTCGTTTATTAGCTTTTTGAAGTTTTGTTTCTATTTTCATTTTCATTATTGGATGTAGTTGAGCTCTCAGACTGGCTGAAAACACATCATGTTATTTGTCAATACACCTTTTTTAATTGTTAAACTTCATGCACTTTCATCCGTTCATTCACCATTGGCAAAAGTTCCCAAGTAACTTGCAATAACTTTGATATAGATCTGTTAAGTTGGAACCGAAATGTTCAAATTTGTATTGGGTTACATTGAAGTGATCTGAATACAGCAGTGGATGCTGACATATTTTTGTTTCTTTCATGCATGGTCACTTGAGCACACATAGAATATGCAATGGCGAATAATTAAATGTCATAATTATGTTCACTGAAAGTGCCATGGACTAATACAGGCATGGGCAAGAGTGCAAGTGGCAGGCCTGAGTAAGTGATTTTGAATATCTAGTGGGTCAAAAGCATGAGACATTTAGGTGAAATTGGTTGAAAGGCCCAAACTCTCAAAAGTGAGACTAAAACTGACACGGAATCTTATGTTACACAAGGGCATTTCATGAGAAGAAATGTTAGATCTATTGCCTTCAGGCGGGCCGCAAACCACTACTTGTGTTTTTCAAAATGGACAGTTTTGTTTATATTAATTATATATCAACTTTCAGTGGGCCATATTCACAATTAATTTCAGGGTTGACTTGCGGGCCGGACTGAAATTGCTTGCAGGCCGTAGGTTGCCCATGCCTGGACTTATTCTTTCTATATATTTGGTATAATGTTGTGGCAAACAATACTCAGCTTTTTGCAAGTCGGGACAGAATTAGAAAATGTTTCCTACAGCTCATCAGTAGTCAGTATGATTTGTAATGTGTTGGTGTGTGAGTAACATTTCCTTTGTGCAATGTTGTACGGATCTGTCCAATTCCGCAGTGACTGGGTGTCTGTTTTTTTTTGTGGTCTTTTTGAAGATCTCTATGTTGTTGCACATCAACTTGAAATCAGAAATTGTATTTATTTATTTCATGTGAGAGGAGGTAATGCATGGCGCCTGTGTGATCTTTTACTTCTTGTACGGAGCACACCGGAGCACATCGGATGGATGTTAAAAAAACTCAACAAATGTATTGTCGTTTTGCTCACCATGTATGGATGTAACATTAACCAGTGAGTTTCTTTGTGATACTGTACCGGCTTGCCAACCGTCCCAAATGTTCCCGGGATTGTTCCAGGGATTGTTCCCGATTCGGCAATCAGAAATTTGAGAGTCTTCATTCGTACGCATCACTAAAACCAGTCCCACTTGGATGTAATTTTGTGTGCTGTTTTGTAATCTAAAGGTTTTATAATCTAATGTTTTTTAACTTTTGGGCGTCTCTGACTGGGTTTTGAAAAAGTTGGCAAGCCTGTACTGCGTAACCGCTCCCCAACCTGTTGACTGCTTCAGATGTCGTAACGTTTATGTAGAGACGGGTGTAAGCATGGCTTTTTGTATGCGCGGTGTGTCATCATCATCATTGCCTTTTTTTCTGCCTTGGATCAGGGTATAGGTATAGGCCTCCGACAAACATTTTCCACTTTTCCCTGTCTTGGGCGAGCTTCTTGACTTTATATACTCCCATGTCTTTCCACGGTCTGTATTTCATTCTCTGTGACGCTTTATTCAGGTTTCACATGGCCTTCCCCTTGATCTTTTACCCTGTGGATTTCTATCCAAAACTTTCCTGCATAGAGTGTACTCACTTTGAGAACTTGATTAGATGAGTGACCAGGAAAATATAACATTTTCTAAAGAGCATCTGAGCGAGGACATGAGTCGCAAACCATGATGGCAGTAATTCTTTTCAGATTAGCATGTGAAGAAGAAGAAAATTGTATTTGCTTGGCAAAATAAAAGTTTAATTGCCAAAAACGCATAAAAGTATTATATTTAGCATAGATCATGCATGATGTACAGGAAAGTAAGTTTTGACCTTTACATTCGTCAATGAACAAGATTGAAAATGTCAGCCATTTAAGCGAATTTTGTAAATTAAATAGTCTTCCCCAACATGCAGAAATGTGGGGGTTTGGATCAAGTCTGAATTTTTTATGTTCCATTTGGAATTTTTTGGCTTTGATGTTAAGGAAATAGTGTCTAGATCTAGTCAGATTTCGGGGGTTTCCAGAAATCTTGAGCTATCCAAAAAAATGGCAATTGCCCTACCTATAGGAGAAGTTTGGTTTCATTGGTGTGTATATTTGTTTGGCTATAGAGAAAACTCTCCTTGTCTTTTAGTGAAACAGAACATGGAGCTAAAACTTTACCTTCGATTTTCGATTTTCTCAAAACAGCATTTTTCGGGATAGCCCACTTGTCCTTAAAAGCAACCACATGTTTAAAATTAGACTTAATTTGGTGGTGAAGAGGTGCTCTGGAGTTTAGGGTTTTTAGACAGCCAATGAGAGACCATGTGCCCTTGTTTGTTGTGTTAAATGCATTGTCCTTGATTTATTGTGTTGTTCCTGACACGTGATAGGGCTCGCTGTAAGTCTATGATATTCCCATTATTCAAAGCAATGAGTTCTATAAATGCTTTTATTTTCAGATAGCAGTGGGAGACTTGGGGGGGAGGGGGGAGATTTTCTATGTTTAGAGAGATATGTGTCTTCGTAGTGTCTCCAGTCTCTGCGACTGGCTGATGACTTAGAAAAAATATTTTTGTTACTTGGCTTTTTTGACGATTTTTGTCTTTCGGTTCTCAGCTTTAAAAACGGGCGCACCACGAAGTAGCTACTGTTACGCAAGAAATTTTGTCTGGCATTGCTTTGCCGACGTCACGGAATAGCTACCTAAATTTTTCACAGATTGGCTACAGTCTGGTAGTATTGATACACTCATTCAAATTTCAGAATCTGAGTACTTGCACGTGTGTGTAAATTTTATTTTTGAAAAGCCTTCTTCGCGCGTTTTTTTGTGTGACATTTTTTCCCCTCAACTCTCTCCCGTATCAGAACATGTAGAAATAATAAATATAAACAAGGTCCTGGGTATTTGTCTCCTCCCCGAATTGTCTTCCCGAACTCAGGGTACATTGTGTTATGCCCGGACGGAAGACTATCATAGAGAAAAATTATAATGCATTAATTAATAACACGTGCGGCTAAAACTATCTTCATTTCATTTCAGTACTCCACATGCGTATTGTTTCTACAATTATCAAAGTTAAGTAAAAGTAAGTAGCTACTCCGTGGTAGATTTTGGTAGCTATATTCCGCAGTGTTTGTTCTATGATCTCACATCAAAAGTAGGCGGACCATGGGTAGCTACTCTGTGGTGTAGCCTTAAATACATTAGTATTAGTATTGTTATTTAGTATGCTGTAACGCCTGTACACTGATCAATGAATTTTTTTATTAATAATATTGTCTCAATTCTTCAGGTGTTTTTAAGGGTCACACTGTTATTATTACCATCTTGGAGTTAAAATTAGATCTGAAAAAAAAACACCCTAATGTTTTACCTCCATGCCACTCAACTCTGGTTCTTTGCTCGTGGATGTCTTGAGTTTTAAGAATTTGGGCTGTTTTTAGTCACCGTGCGATTTTATCGAGTACTTTGTGAGTGTGGCAGAGATGATTCATTCCATCTTAAAAGATGTGGGAAATATTTCACTTTTGCATAAATTTTTAATGTTTTGATTTTATCCTACTTGTTGTTACTGCAATAATTATGTTAGACTATTATTCTAGATGTGGCAAATGCTATTATCATAATTTTGAGCACAGACTTCTTATACTTTTGTCTGATAACAACATAATCATCAAAATGTCTTCAACATGGAAATTTTTGCATATTGCATGATTGAGGTACCATCTTCTTAACATGAGATGAACAGTCATACATATATGTATATATATATATATATAGTTTGTGAAATGAATAGTCATATATGGTATGTGTACGGGCATTTATTTGCATAATTTATACTCATCAAAAGTCTACGCGTCTTGAAAAAAAGTAGTTTCATAAAATGATGACCGTAACACATTGAAACGTTAGTATTTGTTTATATTGGCAGAACTTGACTCAGTATTGTTACTTTCTTTCCATTTGACAATGCTGTTGTGCATCAAATCAAACTCTAACAGCACACTTGTAATGTGAACGTGTATTCCTCTTACTATGGCCCATGGCTGCACCCTATGCAGTTTCCTTTCCGTTTGAAAGTATTTTTCA
Organism: Aplysia californica; assembly: GCF_000002075.1. Taxonomy (NCBI): domain Eukaryota; kingdom Metazoa; phylum Mollusca; class Gastropoda; order Aplysiida; family Aplysiidae; genus Aplysia; species Aplysia californica. Next base: position 217,690 of record NW_004797759.1, on the reverse strand, counting down.
AAAAGTTTCGAATCTGCCTTTATGTGTGACTAACAATGTCTCAACTAGATGTTACTGAACAGGATACCTCCCCCAAAAAATGTTTGCCCCACTGATGATGTGCCTGTGCATTATCTTTTGGTCACAGATTCTTTCAAAGCTATTAACTTAAAAAGGAATGTTTTGCAGGTTTCTCAGCAGAAATTTGTAGCCTACTTACTTTTATTTTTAAGGGAACGTGTTTAGTAATGCAAATGCAAGTGAAATCATGGTTACCTTTTTTATTTTTTTAGGCTTGTATGCTACAAACTTGTGTACAGATATATAACGTACTTGTGACGATCCGAAAGTTTTGAAATGAGCTCGTTCAAGTGATTTTTCGGAACTTTGTCAGGTAACCAGAAACAGAGACTATAAAAATCTACTATTATTATAAACCGCCCACTCTCCATCCACGTCTCTTGATTTTAAAAATCTCACATCTCTACTCCATACGCTAATCCTCATAGTGTGTTCATTATGGGACCAAGGTATGGTAGTGATCTGAGTCAAGGGGACCTCAGCCAGTTGTTACCTGTGTCAGAACAAATCTGAACCCGTCCATACGTCCGTCATCAGATCAGAGGAACGAAAGTTTTTTCTTTGTTTTTGTACACCGCGTCCACCACTTTTCCTGTTCTGTAGCAGCCTCGTTCTTTGGCCCTTATGCCGTCTTTTCTCCATTCATTTCATGGAATGAGTCTGTCTGATGCGTGTAGGATGCTTGTTGAGAAATTGAAAGGTTCCATTGCAAAATGCACTAAACGCTAAATCAAATCTGGGCGTATTTCTGGAAAAACCCTGTCCACTCCATAATCTAATGACAAGAATTGTCAGGGGAATATTTTTTATTTCTCAAAATGGACTGAATCCCTTGATAAAATTGCATTTAGTGATTTAGCTCATACTTTTTGTTTTCAGAGAATACTAAAAAAAAAAATGTTTCTCCTTTTTGTTGTAGACGGATATAGTGCGTTTTGCCATGGAGTAGAGCCTTTCAGTTGAAACACCATCTTGTCAGAATTTATTTTCATTTGGTAGATAGTTCATGTCATTGATATTGTAAAAGGGCTTATTACTCTCCATAGGTTTTTTGCTTCCTCAATCATGTAACATGTTTATCATATATTTATTCTTTGGAAATATTAATAAACGGTTCGTCCTTTTACTGCAATACCAGGCTTCATTTGTGGGTTTTTAAAAAAATGTTAAAATGTATAATCCCTCTTTCATGTATGCTGACTATTGAAAATTTGACGGGGGCTCTTGCGGCCTAGAGGTTAACGTGTTCACCTCTCATTCAATAGGTCCCAGTTTCGAATCTGAATAGCGAGGGAAATTTTCTTCTCTAAATTGTCTCCTTTCACCTCCTTTCCTGCTCTCTAGCAATGTTCTGTCGTCTGCTTTCGTCTCCACTTTCTGCCCCCACCCCTTCACCTCCTTTGCTGCTTTAATTCTCTTGAGGTGGTCACTTTTTCCAACATGGTTAATTAAAGACTGATGCAAAAGAAAATAACAGAATCGCCATCAAATTGCAAAGAAAACAAAACATTTTACATTGTTCATCCTTTTTAATAACCATTTCACAAACATAACATCATAAACAACAGCACATGTTTTAAGAAAAACCCACAATTTTATACATCTCAACAGCAATAATAAATTTGACAAAGATGATAATTTTCACTGTCAGCACTTGCTTCTTAGTTAATAGTTAATAATTTTCATGTCATGTCATAAGCCCTGCAGCGACAAACAACATTCATAATTCAGAGTAGTTCTTGTATACACATGAATCAACTTTTATACTGTAACTGTAAAGGGGGGGATATAACACATTCAGTTAAAAATAATAAAACTTACAGTTGTCCATTCTTTTCGTGAAAAGAAAATAATATGTGCTGCACTCTTGGTAAAAATAAGTTTTTTTTCCTCGTAATCTTCAAATTTCAGCAAGAAAAAGTTATCCGTGAGTCATTTCGTTAATTTTGATACGCTGATTCTGAAAGTGAAATATTAATAAATTTATTTTCGCCAGTGGGCCATCCAGCCAATGATAAAAACTATATCAAATTGTGGAATCAGCGCATCAAGATTCAAAACAAAATGAATTGCTGAGGACTTTTTTTCTCCCAGGATTTTGAAAATCACCAACAACAAAAAAGTATTTTTCATAAGCCCATATCATATTATTTTCTTATCACAAAGAAGACGGACATGTGTCAGTTTTAACTGAACGTGTAATAACCCCTTCACTCAGTGTATGAGAAGAATCTTAGCATTGACAGCTGTGAAGTTCCCAGCTTAATGCGGAAAGTTACATGTGAGCCTTTTGTTATCGCCTACACATACACACCAGTAAAAATTAAACGCACAAAAAAACGGATAAAGGATAGTTCAATCACACATGTACATACTCCAGTAAAAGTAAAAATTAAACATTAGAAAAAAATTAACAGTTCAATCAATTAACCCCTTCACTGCTGAAAAATGTCCACCAACACCTGTACCTACAAGATTAAATGTTAATTAAAGGAATATATAAACACAGAGAATTGTTTCAGAATAAGCAAAATCACAAGCTGTAACTAAAACAACTAAAACTTTTGTCAACCAGATGAAACAATATGAGTGGAGAATACAAGCCAGAGCATACGTCTACCCAGCAGTGAACAGGTTAATAAAATTATTGTTTCATTCTTGACTGCACACACACTTTTCAACATGATTTGTGACACGACATGGTGGAATCAGGCGCTCGTCAATTATTGGGTATGTGGAGTTACTGATATCATCTTAAAGCTTGTTCATTTGTGAACCTTCTGATACCCATCTTTCTTGAATAGAAGCCGAGATATTTATAATTGAAGGAGATGGGGGGTTGCCTGGTAAAATTAATGAGAAAATTGATGCCAAAGATTGGTGGTTCCCATTGCTTGAGAGACCTTGGAAACTGAAAATTTACATTTTTTTTGTGCCTTCAATCAACGGTTTTCAGAAAAATCAACCCAGAAATATGTTTTTAAATGAACATGAAAGGTGTTGAGCCAAAAAAAGAAAATTCGAATAAAATTGTCCAGCGGCCAGAAAAATCCACTTTTCTTTGATTTCATTTTTTTGACGAGAGCCTGATTTCACCACGATGCCTCACATTTAGTAAAGGCAATCAGTCCACCAATAACGGTGACTACTAATGTTGTGACTCTCCGCACATCTTCTCTTTACTTCTCAGCACCATTACAGTAGCCTGGTGTGTAATTGGCACCTCTATCAAGAGGCCAGCGTCCAGCATGGCAATGACAGAGCGGAAAATGACATTTTTAGTTTTAGTGTTTTACGGCACTTGCAACACAATAAGATCATAGAAGTGCCGAAGATTAGAGCGAAGTGTTACAAGAGAGTAACAAACACAAAAAAGAAGAAGAGGAGATCAGGGCGATAGATGATTGATAGGTAAGAAGAAGCAAACCACACCAGTGCACCCTCCAACCACCCACGGAAAATGACATCATATCCGTGACTCAAAAGAATCTGGTAAAGGGCAGATCCCAGTTTATAACAATACAAATGAATAACCAGTGCCCATTGGCAAGATCGATTTGGTTCGGTCACCGGGGCTAACCAGATTTTCCTCCATAGAGTCATAGTCATAGAGGGAGAAAAGCTACCATGAATGGTGGCATTGCATAATCCGAACGAAACCGACGATGACCTTCCAGAATAGACGCATTTGTTTGCAAGGCCACGAGTCGAGAGATTGGTTTGAGGCAGGGGTCTATTTATTTTATAGTGTGCACTGAAGCAGCCAGAAGCTGAACAGTACCAAACCAAACTAACCCTCTAATGGGCATCGCCTATAGGATGAAAAAGAAAAAGAGCGAGAAGGAGGATCGGAAAAGACACACTTAGACTTAGAACGGTTTTACTAAGCAAACCAATCTTACCCAGACAGATTGGCAGAACAGGATTTTGGTAAAGTAAAAAACGAATTAGAAGTAGAAGAATTCCATCACATATATTATATATAATATATATTACTCACATGTTCAAGTCAGAAATATGAAAAAAAATTTATTCAAGCAATAACAACACCATCATTTTCACAAAGTCGAAATATATACACAAATACACTAGATGTACCAACTCTCAGAAACAAGTCTCTTATTCTAAGAATATTGCGCTACAAACGTAAACGCAAACACCTTCATAAATTTATGCCTTTCACTTCACTCAAACCTGCACACAACCAGTGAGCATGAGAAAAGATCAATGGTACATATTACTGTATAATATACAGTAGAGTCTGCTTAAACCGAAATCTGTGGGGGCGCCAGATTGTCTTGTCTTAGATTTAGAATCTAGCTGAGTTTTCTGTTTGGAGAGGTTGTTCAAATATAAATAGAATTTTTCAAGCAAGAAGGATTTAAATTTTCTTTCGGTTTACCAGTTTTCAGGTTAACATTAACAGTGTTCGGTTCACATCATGAAACAGCTAGAAAAGGATGCACAGGACAGGCTTCCCAGGAGAAATGTTGTTGATAGCCTATGTACCACTGGGAGTTAAAAAGGGCAAGAGAGAGAGAGAGAGAGAGAGTTTGGTTTAAGCAGACTCCACTAAAATTCAATGCGCAAACACCAGACATCCACACAGCCATCGAGTCATTCACACTGCTTGTCAACAATGGGTCAGTCTTGCTGGTCAACAATAGGTCAGTCAGTCTGGCTTGTTGGAGCTGTGTTCCTGTTCTCTTGTCAACCAAACCTGAGACACAAAATTGGAAGACATCCTCAGTTCAGTGTCTGAACTATACGAGCAATAAACGCATTGAGCATATAAAACATTTATTCATGAGCAGACCCCTTGTACTTGTCTGCTAACATCTATTGTCCTTATCTCCACTTTTCTGTAAATTTGTAAGTCACTCTCTAGTATTATATATTGTAACAACTCAAATCTTCACCACTTAATTATATGACCTATTTGTTTTTCAAGTGTTGTAAAACTCTTTTATCGGTACTAAAACTAAACTCAACATAAGCAGGCATGTAATACAAACTTTTGGCACAACAGAAAGTCACTCACTCTGTCACTCGCTTACGACTCCAAATGCAGGTGTATAAATTTTTAAAAAGCAGACAATGTGATGCTGACAAAACAATCAAAGAATATTTAACCAAAAAAACAAAACAAAAAACAATAAATGAGAAAAAAGCATTTGTGTCCTGGAGCAGTGCACAGGGAAAGCTTGCACGTGATCTTTTCTCTAAGGGCTCAAAGGAACCCTAAGGTTTCTTTATGAACAACCTCAAGGATTTTTTTGAGGAACCTCAGAGTTTCATGAAAAAACACAGCTTTTTTGTTTGAAAAACCTCAGGATCTCATGAACAACCTCTGTGGTTTCACGAGCATTGCACATACACCCCATTATTTTAACTGTAAGTATTTGTCAAATGTACAAGTGTACAGTCTTGCATGCACATGGAGAAACTGGCAGGATGCCAAAATCTTTTCGGTATGTACGAATTTTGCTACGTACATGTTTTAAATATTCAAAGGAAATATCCATTAACAACATTACAGGAGAAGCTTTAGACGGGCCAGTAGAACAACTGAGCAGGATGGCCCAGAATATGACAGATACAAGAAACAATTTATTATATCAGGACCTGAAAATCTCTTCCCTAGGTGCGTGCTAGACTGTGAGTGTATTGACTACAGGGTGCAGGATAAGAAAAAGTTCTTTTTCAATTAGCTTATATTTTGATGAACACCCAGTTTGCAATGTGTAGACATGCAGACAGTACAATGTATAATAGTATATGTATAAAAATAAAATTATATAAAACTGGGTCCATCAGAACCCTGAACACCCAAGGATCCACAACATATTACAATGAACAAATACATCTCTCAAACACAAAATCATAAAGTAAGGGAAAAGTTCAGTCAAGCTGGTCAACGGAGCACCACCTTTATGCTGAAATATATATATAAAGTGAACACTCTAGCCCCTTACGGGGAGTGCAGATACAGATAAGGCAATTTTGTAGCGTTCCAAGAACTATTACATCAGCATAATATAACATATTATTAACACCCAACGTTTTTCACTCTTTGGCTGAACACATTGCATGCAACTGTCCCCGTCGTTTTAAGCAAAAAAATTTTCTGAAATTGTGCAAACTGAGCCCCAAAACGTGAAATTATGCGATTCTGTATATTTTCTTTTTTAAACAAAGAATGATAAAGGAAAAAAAATCTGAAATTATGCAGAATATGATCAAATTTTGCTAACTTATTCAGGGTGCATGAAACCACGGGGACAGATGTAACACCCAATAAGCAATTTCATTGCTTTTTAGAAAGTAGATATCTCTTATTAAGTTATTATGGAATTGGACTCACAACAGAAAGGTTGTGGGTTCAAATTCAAACTGCCAGGGCCCTGATGTCATATCCTTGGTAAAAAGGCACTTAACACAACACAAATATTTTTCGCTTCACTCAGGCGGGAATGAGTATTGAGAATTGCTATAGACAGCAACAGATCTTGTCAGTCCTTTAGATGTAGAGTTTAGCACTTAATCAGCTGGTTACACTGTATGCTTTCTAAGAAGCCATGAATGTTTCTGACTGCTCTACTTTGTTGTTTGTTTAGTATAGGGTTTTACGGCGCTCGCAACTGCATAAGGTCATATGAGCGCGCGGGACACACCTAATACTTTTTCGTTGGTAGGAAATTTTGAATTTTGCCCGGGTGGCGGCCAAAGCCTACTCTTATCGATTTTAGACCACCAAGGGATCTTTAACGTGCGCAACTTGCACACGGGCCCTCCGAGATTTTTCGCCCTTGTCCGAGAAGGCTAGGTGTAGATCTTTAATAATAATAGATAGCATTTGTATAGCGCATATCCCCGCTCAGCAGCAGGCTCTATGCGCTTTACACTATATTATCCTTCCTACCAGAAGATCAGGGGTGTGGCAGAAAGACAGCAGTTAGGAGGAGCCAAGGAGTAGCAGTAGAAAGGCTGCAGAAAGAGTCAGGAGCCTAGAGGAGGGGGCAAAGGAGGTGAGGGGGTGGGGGCAGAAAGTGGAAATGAAAGCAGACAACAAAACATTGTTAGAGATCAGGAAAGGATGTAAAAGGAGACAATTTTAGAGAAGAAAATTTTTTGGTCGCTACCCGGAATCGAACCCGGAACCTTTGAATGAGAGGCCAACACCTTAACCTCTAGGCCACGAGAGCCCCTTGACTGCTCTACGGTCTGCTGGGGTAATCATATCTATAGATTGTAAAGCGCACAGAGCTTGCTGTTACTAGAGGGGACATCCGCAATACAAATACTATTTATCAATTATCATTATACTGCTGTTATTATTAGGAAAAACATCGACTGACATAACTACTGGCTGCAACCCTTTTTCTGAAAGGCTCTTATGTAATCAAGAGTGGATACATCAAAGACAAAATATTCATGTGATAACAAATTGTGAGGCATCGTGGTGAAATCAGGGGCTCGTCAAAATAGTGAAATCGAAGAAACCGGCATTTTTCCTGCGGTTTGGCAATTTATATCCAAGTTTTGAAGCCAAACACATTTTGTGTCCATTTAAAAACATATTTCTGAGGGGACTTTACTGAAAAACATTGAGATAAAGGCATAAAAAAATGTACATCTTCAGTTTCCAAGGACTCTCAAGCTGTGTAAGTCACCACACATAGGTGGACATTTCCTCGCTAATTCCACCTCTAAAATCAGGCGACTCCCACCTGCTTCAGTCCCAAATATCTCAACCTCTAGACTGACGGGTATTTTTTTTATTCGAAAGAAAGACAAATGAACAAGCTTTAAATTTAAGATGATACCAATAATACCACATGCCCAAAAATTGACGAGCCCCCGATTCCACCGCATCGTGACAACACAACTGTATATAATATAATATAGTCAGCATCTTGAAGCCACTCAAGTGGGGTGCGTGTGAGCTGAGGAGGAGTTCTGACTTGCTCCAAGCATCAAAGTTTCCGTGTGATTAGGCAGCACAAAGTCTTCCACTCTTCCACCTCTACCTCTACACAATGGACAATGGGAAAAAGAGAGAGCGCAGAGTTACTCTAGGTTCGCACATGAATTGACAGCCACAAGGAGAGGAGAGCGCAATGGTATAGATTAAAGATAAACGGGAAACAAGCGTTGGCTAACACAAAAAGGAAAGTCGAGAGATTAGGATGATAGATGCTTGTTAGTAGGGAAGAAGGAGCAAACCACACCAGAGCAACCACCAACCACCCACGCAATGGAATGATTTTTTTTTCCTTTGTCACATATTACGAAAGGATAAACAAGCGCCATAACTTCAAAAGCATAGCATTTTCTCTCTATTAAAACCCTATATTTTCGTGGACTTCATTCATGTCAAATGATACAAAACATTTTTACTTATGACATGTAATTCACAAAGAAGAAACAGCCAGCATCAGAACCTTCCATATGTGTGGTGCAATAATATATTCTGACATAATAATAAAAATTAGTTTTACTAAGTGTTTTACCGCACTTGCAACACAATAAGGTCATAAAAGTGCAGCAGATTAGAGGTGTTACAAGAGAGAAACAAACACAAAAAAGAAGGAGGGGAGATAAAGACGATAGATGCTTGATAGGAAAGAAGAAGCAAACCAAAGCAGAGCACCCGCCAACCACCCACCATAATAACAATGAAAACAAGAATAATAATAATAATAATAATAATAATAAAAATAACAAAAACAGATCACTTCTGCAGCATGCACTCCCTGGTGGCTCTAGGCCCTTAACAATAATATAAGATATAAATCAATATTTCATGCATATTGAATACTGGCCCATTCAATGAACAACAATTCTCTCAAATACATGTACACTCATAAACTGACAAAGAACACACACACAAAAAGACAATCACTGAGGCTACTGATCACACTTGCCATTGGACAAAAGTATCAAACAAGTTAGTTTTAGTTTTACTAAGAGTTTTACGGCACTTGCAACACAATAAGGTCATGTAAGTGCCGAAGAATAGATTATGTGTTACACGAGAGTAACATGCACAAAAAAGAAGGAGGGGAGATAAGGACGATAGGAACGAAGAAGCAAACCACACAAGAGCACCCGCCAACCACACACTTGCTGTTGGACGAAGTATCAAACTAGTGAGTGAAATGGGATTTAAAGAAAAGGAAAAGAAAAGAACGGTATCAAGTCCAAGAGAATAAAAACTGAACAAACATCCAGAAAATAAAACAACACAGAAAAGTATGTATATCAAATATCCTAAACAAGTCACAAAACTGTCTGTACATTGTGGTTTCTCTGTAAGCCCTCGAGCTAAGACACACTTTTTAGTTTCAGTAAGAGTTTTACATCACTTGCAAAACAAATAGGTCACATATCATAATCATATAAATGCTGAAGATTACAGGTGTAACAAGAGAGTAACGCACAAGCAAAAGAAGAAGGAGGAGAGATAAGTATGACAGATGTTTAAAAATAGGAAAGAAGGAGCAAACCGCAACACGAGCGCCCGCCAGTCACAGATTAAGTTACAGTTACAAGTAGGTTCTTACCTTCCTGACCTGGCAGTAGTTAAGCAGCTCATAATACATAACAGAGATTGTGAAATAAGTTAAACAATGGTGGGAATGGCCATGTTCTATCTTGTACTGCATCCTCAGTGACAGTTAAGCACCTTCTTCATCCCATAAACACATATAAGCAAAAAAAAAAAAAAAAACAACCCCAACCTGTTGCAGGCTTTTCCACAATAAGAATTTATATCGGTACATGACATATGATGATTCAGTAAGTAAATGTATGATGGCTTAATTAAATTTTTTGGTCCAATAACAAATTCTAGTACATTTGCGATTCAGATTGACCTACTTCCATCAGCATTCATCCCGTCACTGACATTGCACGAGTACAGTTGTGAAAAAAACAACCACTTCCCACTTCCCCCCTTGAATTCTTTTCTTCATTATAACGACACTGTCCAAGACATCCACCGGTATAAGACAACCACTTGTCCTCTCAACAATGCATGGCCATCTTAGACAATTTCAACTGTAATTGCCATTTTAATTATTTGATGGGTAAGAGAAAAAAACAACCCCCCCCCCAAAAAAAAAAAACCCACCGGATTTGTTAAAACCCTCATCATGACACCACATCATTGCGAAACAAATCAACTTCAACGTTTCTTCTGTCCATCATGGGGTGACTGAGGGTGAAACTGATACGTCCTGCTCCTTTTCTTTCCCTCTATTGTTCTTTTTGTATCCCCATGTCTTCCCTTTTCCCACCCCTAATAGACTATATCGGTGTCTTTGTGATTCCTTTCACTTAAACAAACAAAACTATATCCAGAGGAGCCAACTGGCTACAAAAAAACAAAACAAAAAAAAGAAGAAAAAAAAGAAGAAAATCAGGAGCTGTTCAAACCCCATGTAAACGCGTGCGGAGACTCAAAATCTATGGATCATATTGCCCTAATACAACTTGCACTATAACAGTTTTTATATTAAGTGCAACGAGACACGCACAAGAAGATTAAATAAAATATAAATAAACGTATATACAAGCAGGGGTACATTAATTACAAAATCTGGCAAATTTCAGAAATATCCGAATCTCCCGATTTGTCCAGAAAGACGACATCTCTGACTATAACATCTGTGCTCTGTCACTCGTCTAGCCGCCTATGGATTAAAGCCCTTTGGTCAAACGCCACGTTGTCCTATAGAAGAGGCTGGATTAGCTTTTGCCTCTGTAAAGTAGAAACATTACGATGGAGTTACGTTCTATCTCTGCGACTGAAAGTGAAACAAATTTATAAGTGAACCTTTATTTTTTCTCTTAATTTAACTCACTCATCGCCAAGACCACAGCTGTGTGCACGTCGCAAATTTTCTTCTTTATTTCTACTACTGGTTAGCCAACATATGCAGCAACGCATAACGCGATTACAAGAGTAACATCCCGCGGATCACTTCAGAGCAGTTTCACTTGAACGATTTAGAGAGAGACAGAGAGAGAGAGCAACCTCTAGCAAAAAAAAACTAAATATCCGCAGATTCTGAAATTTCAGAGATGTCCTGATATAATTCAACAACCACAAATAATTAACACCACAACAACAGTTAGCATTAGTTTTAGTTTCAGTAGAGGTTTTACGGCGCTCGCACCTGCGTAAGGTCATATGAGCGCCAGTAGATTAGAGGTGTTACAAGGGAGTAACAAACATAAAAAAGAAGAAGGGGAGATAAGGACAATAGATGCTTGATAGGAAAGAAGGAGCAAATCACACCAGAGCACCCGCCAACCACCCACACAGTTAGCATTAGTGTTTGTCTGAATTTGTTTCAGTTTGAGTGATGAAAAGTACACCAGCATAACAACTCGTTAACCCTATCTGTATGCCCTAAGGTCATTTTGTACCCCCCGGGATTGTATTCTTCACATTTCAGAATACTTCTCGTACAAATATCTCTTTGAAATTTTCAGTATTTCTCAAAAAATCATTTGGACAGACTGCTATGCAGAGCGTACGGATCGGATTAACTAGTAAATTTTCTCTTTGAAAGTGGTGTCACAGAGTTCCCCACGTCGTATGGATACGATAGTAAAACACGACGTACGGATAGGATTAAGTGCTGGGAAAAAAGTAAGACACATGAGACAAAAAGAAAAAAAGAAGAATCTATCACTACTGTCTTCTAACCACTGGGGTTGGGTTGAGCGTTTCATATGACTAGACATGAAAGATTAGTCAACATCACAAGAATATTGAGAGTTGAGAATGATAATTCTAGCAAGGCCATCCATATCATGAATACACATAGCTGCCAATTTTTCACCAAAAAAAACCCAGACTCTACTCACACTGCCGGTCAAGATAGTGAGCACAGGCCAAGAACCCCCCCCC
>NW_004797759.1:202780-205586 GCF_000002075.1 Aplysia californica | reverse complement strand
TATTATCTTTATTACTACAGGTCTTGCGAGGCAAAACAAAATACTATGCATCTGTTCAAGGTTCCATGCTGTACTTGGAGAAGGTAAAGTGAATTTTTGTAAAGAGAGTGTTGATGGGAGTTGATTGGTTTTTTTTGTGGTTTTTAAAAATTTATTTTTCAATTTTTGGAGGAGGAGGTTTTCTGTTATCTACCTCTGAAAACAATGCTGGTAGTTGGAGGGGTCTGTAGTAACTCCTACTTCTTTTTTTTTCTTTCGCTTTTTTTCTGCATTCCCATTTTGCATACTATCCTTATCACGAAATTTTAAAAATCTTGTTGACAAGCTTCCTTTTGCTCAATTAAACAGAAGGTGACCATGATGGGGTGGGTTTATGGTCTGTCATATATAGAAGCTCAAGTTCGAATCCTTGTAATTAGTCATTAATAATATAATGTGGATGGTTAGAGGGCACCGCTGGTAGTCCCTTCTTCTTTTCTTTTTTCTTGTTGTTCTTGTCAGTCTGTCATGCTTTTTCTTTTGCTCCAGATGACCATTAACATGGTTTCGATGCGCTTTTCTTCACTCAGATAAGCAAACAAAGTAATTATTTGTTGTTTTAAGGTCTGAATCATGATTTTCTTTTTTTCACGTCATTTCTGGAATATTTTACTTCAACTCCACTGTTCTAACAGGCGAACCAAGTTTCATTTCTCATTTCAAGTTTAAAAGGTATATCGTGTTAAGTTAGGGGGTATTAATTCAACAGCAGTAACAATTTCTGTCCCAGGGCTGTAAGAACACATGCACAGACGGAAAATGAACTGTAAGAAACAAATATATCATGATTGCTCATGGTTTGCTCAGTAGGTGTCATGCAGTGTTATTGTGCAGATGATGCTGGTTTGAATCTCTAATAGGGTTTACAAAGTAAAACCAAGCCATGTTTTGGACTAATGTGAAAACAGCCAACTCATGTCTTGCGCTTTCATATGAAATTGCACAGTTGGGAGCACTGTAAAACTCTTACCAAACAAACAAATTCACAAATTTTTTTTTCTTGAACTTGAGATGTTTTTGATTTTGAGTCATATAGGATCTTTTTTCAAGGTTTTCCGCCTACTGGTCTTAGATCTATAGGTGATGGATTTTAAATTCGGGGTCCTGCTTCTTAACACTTACAGTGCCAGCCTATTCTGAGACATGTTTTTCCCAGCGCCAAGCACTTTTTAGCATTTTGTGAACTTTAGGGGTTTATGATGAAAAAATTAATTAAAATAAAACTATTTGAGGTAGGACTCTGAAACTTTAGGATGTTGTTGGATAGTGAATGGACTACATCAGGTTCTAAAACATTCCATTCCCACTCAGTATTATCTGTCTGGTTTGCACCAGTAGGTCCATTGGTAGGACCACGCCCTCTATTACGAGGTGGTTCACGCCCATCATCTGCACCCCTTTCACCGACATCGTCACACCTACTAGATCCAGGTTTATCGTTGTCGTCATTTGACTCACAAATATCCTCTGGTTCTTTTTCAGAGTCACTGCTGTCATTGTCTGACTGTACGAAGTCAGAATTAGAGTCATTTTGGGTCATAGCTATGTCTGGTTCTTCATCCATTCTGAACACTCTTGCAACGTTGTGAAAACCCCCCGAAAAATTCACTTTCAAGGCCGAAATCTTACTCAATACAGCTTGGACTGGGCTGAAAACAGCAGGAAAGCTTCTTTCGTTTCCCCTCGAGTTCCGGTTGCTTCTAAATTTTAACTATACCAGTGTAAAGTGTTAAACAACTTCACACTGTTGAAAGGGTTGTCCTACCAATAAGGGGTGTGCGAGTCCAGTATTTTAGACTCAAGTCTGAGTAATTATGAAATATTTCAATAAGTTCTAGTACTCGAGCAAGTACTTGCAGAGACTAAATATGCGAGCATCGAAATTGGAGCAGACTCTAGTATTAGCACACCCTAGGACCCATTCCACATCACACCGCACCAGGTCACACCGCACCGCACCATGCCACATCACATCAAGCTTCACCATACCTCACTGGAGTTTGCAAATGATACATTTCTCCTGAGTTATTTGTATTTCTTCCAGGGTGGGGTGACAAACACATTGGAGTTGAGCGAGGCTCAACAGGTGCGGAAGATGACTGATGACTTAAGCGGGACACAACTGGAGATTTGCTGGTCAAAGAAAAAGACCAAGACCATCTTTGTAAGATTTTTGTTTTTGTTTTTCCTTCCTCCTGTCTTTATTTACTTTAGCATTATTTGTCGTAAATACTTTTATTTTCATTATCTCTAGCTAGTACCCCCCCCTCGAGTAGCCACTGTCTTACCAGCAGTTGAATCTATTTATAACACAATAACAATGTAGGCCTACAGCTCTTTGTATGACACAGGCCTTGCTTAACAACACATTAGCTTACACCCTCTGACCTGCTGCACTTACAGTCTATCTGTAAGAACCAACATAATATGTGACATGCTAGACACAGTTGGGTGTAGAAGGGATGCCAGTGAATTCGGCTCACAGTTGTGGACAGGTCAAATAGTGAATATGAGAGTTGAAGGCGGTCTGTGCTGGTGGGCTGTGGACGGATGCTCTAAGACTACAGAACACTCAAAGAATAAATTTACGTGTGAATGTAATGAAATGCTCTGCCGGTACGAGCTCGAACATAGTATGACAATGGGCTCCTGCAGTGGCTAATTTCATACATTAGTGGGGGCTTGCCCTGTCCTGTTAAAGCGAATCTCTCCCTCCTCCCCCCCTCCCCCCCTCCCCCCACTTTTCAAATCTGAATGACACAAATCC
>NW_004797759.1:200356-202680 GCF_000002075.1 Aplysia californica | reverse complement strand
GACATTTCTCGTTCAAGCATAGTAGAATTGTAAATGGGCCGACTCATGTCACGCTCATAACTGTGCCTGATCTACAACAGGGAACTGCTGCTTTTTCTCTCCTGACCCTTACTATTGACATTTTCCTCTACTTCTTTTGTATGTTTGTCACTCTCTTGTGACCTGCTATTTCCGGGGTGCCTTGATAGTCGAAGCAGACCTTGTGCTGTTGAAGCTAGAGAGGAGAGCAGTCTAAGTCTGATTCCCTGTAAAGACTTCTCTGTTGACACCCACCCCTTGGAGCTCATATGACCTTATGCAGTTGCGAGCACCGTAAAACCCTCTACTATAAAAAAAAATAATTTTTTTAAAAAGTCAATCAAAGAATTAAACAACTATGAAAAATCTACACTCCGTCACAACCTCCACAATAGCCCTGTATCTGCCTTGACCTCTGTCCCCATTTACCCCGCCATACATCAATCAAACTACAAACATACAGTTGAACCTGCTCTAATGGCCACCTGTCCAAGACAATCATCACCTGTACAAACATCCACTTTCCATCTTACATTTTTTAAAAATATTATGACACTGTCCATGATGTCCTCTTGTTAAAGACAACCACTTTCGCCTCAACATTCTGTCCCTGACGTTTTATGCACCCCTCATAATTTAGCAAAATTTGATGATTTTTTTCATAATTTCTGATTATTTTCCTTTATCGTTCTTTGCAAAAAATTAACAGAATCGCATAATTTCACATTTTTGGGCTCAGTTTGCATAATTTCAGAATTTGTCTTGCATAAAACGATGGGGACAGAACAATGAGTGGCCGACCATATGGTCGCTTTTAAGGACAAGCGGGCTAACCCAGATTTCGGGGGTTTCCAAAAATCTTGACCAAACCAAATGTGGGCATAGCCCTACCTATATGATGAGAAGTTTGGTTTCATTGGGGTGTATATTTGCTTGGTTATAGAGAAAACACTCCTTGCCTTTTAAAAAACTGAACAAGGGGCAAAAACTTTACCTTGAATTTTCTCAAAACAGCACTTTTCGGGATAGCCCCCTTGTGCTTAAAAGCGACCATAATATATTTATGCGGCCACTCATTGTCGGGGAGAAAAGAGGTTGTCTTTTACAGTATCAACAGTATCTTTATGAAAAACAGAGAAACTTGACAAACCCCCTTGAGTAATGACACTTTGCTGGCAAGTCCACCGACTCTCATCTGGTTCTCCTGGTCCAGCATTTCTTCTGTGGACATTCCACCTGAAAGGAATATATTCATATCAGAAAATGAAAGTTTTGGAAGAGACCATGATAAAGACGGTCTTTGTCATGCAAAAAACTGACTGGTGTTCTGGTACGTGTAAAGTTGACGCTGGTGAATAAAAAAATAAAATACCATTTTTTTTACCATGAACTCTATGTTTCGAAAATGATCTAATTTCTGACAGTACCCATAGAATGGCTATACACACATGATACCAACAACTGTCTAGGAAAGTAAAATGGCCAGTCCATAGTACGAATGACAGAAGAGGGAAGAAGAAATTTCAACTGGCTTGGTTGAAAAAGAACATCATTTATTGATTTTGCTCCGCTCTGTGAAACAACTCCCCCACTCCAGGGTTTCAGACTAGCTAGCACTCTAAGTCCAAGGGCCAGGGAGGAGTGCTTTAGCTTCAGAGAGAAAAGTTCTGAAAAGTAAGATATGACCAGAGGGTTTAACAGTAATACATGAGAGATATCACTTCACCCGGATGCGCGTATCTGGCTCACCAGCTGATCGTGGGGAAAAGCGCAGTAGACGAAACAAACTGCCTCCTTTGTTCAAGGCATTTTCGTTGATCACTGACAAGCATGACTCCAGCTAGCACGAAGTGTCAAAGGTGCTCTGCTATAAACTGAACCAATTCTAGAAACAAAAATCCAAATCTGAGTTTCTTTTGATTCCCAAAAAGATGATGAAAGGTAAATTAAATTGCCTGCTTAAGTAAGAATATATTTTGACGTAGAAAAAATTAGAAGCAAAACAATGACAATGTGAGTGTGGTCCTACCAGACTGACATACACCAACTTAGTATACTTCGACTTTGTTATATCAGCTATCAATTGCCTTTATTCCTGCCTAAATGCACAAATTGAGCTTGCATTCTACTGGTGAAAGATATGTTGCCCGCCAAAAGTTGTCTAAATAATGGGTGAGGGTGGGTGTGTGTGTGAACCCTGCGACTCTTCTGACCCGAAACTGGCGATTTTTGTAGTTTCATTTGTTAAAGTCAAGAGTAGGGGGGTTGCCCCCCTGACCTAATAAAAATATGGAGGTGGGGGTGGG
>NW_004797759.1:199012-199868 GCF_000002075.1 Aplysia californica | reverse complement strand
TTTGTTGACACGCGCACCGGGTGAGAATAGCCACAAGACCCGCCTGCACTATTCTCACCCCGGGTGAGAATAGAGGTGGCCATTCAAATAGTATTATTTGGTCATCAAGACTCTTCTAGTTCTAGTTCCAATTAAGTCCGCTAGCAGTAGATATCTAGCAGTCTTTGAACTGTCTGCCACCGACTGACAGAAGAATAGCCTAGATCTACAGCCACAGTCACAGTGAAGTCAAACAACAATGACAGTGGTGACAGACAGAAGACAGAGTTAGGTTAGACTCATCAACTGAACTCGAACTGTTCACAGAGACTGAAAGATAGAATTTCTAGATTTATCCCTGGGATTTTTGGAAAACATCAGAGTAATTCACAAATCAATTTTCCAGAATCTAACAAAGTTGGCTAAATCTAGAGCAATTAATACTTCCCCTACCATTTCTTGTTTTGTTTCGCCAGTCTGCCATGTTGTCACAATCGCAGTGTACACTGTTTACAATTTGCTATCGCGTCGACAGGAAATATTTAAAAGCTGCACTGGTTTTCTCAAGGAACAATTGTTTGTGAAGAATGTACCAACAGATTTCTATAACTGAATCACGCTTCTTGCATGAAAGTTTTATTGAATTTGTTTTTATAATACCGAAAAAGTAGTATAAAATAATGATTGAGATTCCTGTTAAAAAGATATTTTGAGGGTTTTATTTCTAGTTTCTCTGATATATTTTTTAAACTAACGGTGTAGCGATAGATGTTCCTACCCTTTGAATATTAACCCCAAGTCCCTATCATAACATTATATTATTACTATGTCATAAAGAAGATGGGAGGGGGGGAGGTGGCATAGTTTTACTAGGGGG
>NW_004797759.1:195380-198876 GCF_000002075.1 Aplysia californica | reverse complement strand
CAACTACCCGACCCAGTAAAAAAAAAAAGAAAGTTATAGAAACACGAACAAACATGCCTTATAATTTTTCCATCTTGGGAGACGGAGGAGCTTCTGCATCAGCAGGAACAATGAAGGAGAGCGGACAAAGCTGAAAGGACTCTTCTGACCCGAAACCTTTTCTGTCGAACAAGTCCCTGCGGATTGCGATGTGGAAAGTCCGCACCATGTATGAAGCTGGAAAGAGTTCTCAAGTGACACAACGAGATGGAAAGATACAGGCTGCACATACTAGGAGTCAGCGAAACCCACTGGATACAGTCTGGACAGAAGCAGCTCAGCTCGGGGGAACAAATATTATATTCTGGGAGGGAAGACAAGAACCATACGGAAGGAGTTGGAATTATTTTGAGTAAGTAGGCACAGGAGTCACTAAATTAGAGGATGGGAACCACAGGGGGAGAGGATCATCGTGGCTTCTTTCACTACTAGAAGTAAGAGCATCAACATGAACATAGTACAGATCTACGCCCCAACAAACAATGCTTTGGATGATGACAAGGATACTTTTTACAGCCGGCTCAAGGGGGTCATCGACAAACTACCATAAGGAACGATGTCAACATCATAATGGGAGATGCTAATGCCAAGATTGGTCAGGACAACGTAGGTTACGATGGAATCAAGGGACAACATGGCCTGGGACAAATGAATGAGAACGGTGAGCGATTTGCAAATCTCTGTGCTTTCAACAGTCTTAATCGGAGGCTCTGTTTTTCCCCATAAGAGGATCCACCACTGAATTCTACACTTAGTGTAGAATTCTGTGGGATCCACAAGGCTACTTGGGTATCACCGGAAGGAGTGACGGAGAACCAGGTCTATCATTTTTGTATCTCTCGTAGGCTCAGGAGTTCACTGGAAGATGTCAAAGTACAGACAGAGGCAGACGTTGGATCGGATCATCATCTGCTGTTAGCAAAACTCAAGCTTGGTCTAAAAAAGCATGGAATCAGCACAGGAACCCACAGAATGAAGTTCCAAGTAAGTCTTTTAGAATGACACTAGAAACCGGAGTTTCAACTGCAGCTGAGGAACAGATTTCAACCCTTGGCGGATCTTGGTGAGGAAGACTTGGAGGCGGAAATGCACTGGACCAAGGGCAAAGAAGTCTTTACTTCAACATGTCAAGAAATACTCGGTGAGAAGAAATAGGAGCACAAGGTATGAATTAGCCAACGGTCATTGGATTTGATTAGCATTAGAAGACAATTGAAAGCAGAGACAAATGAAAGTAGAACAAGGGGATCAAAAGCGGACGCATTGGAGCAGTACAGAAAAACAGCTAAAGATGTAAAGAGACCACGGAGAAAAGACAAGGAGGAATTCATGAACAGGCTTGCAGAGAGGGCAGAGGAGGCAGCAGCAGGAGGGAACATGCGAATCCTTTACCAGACTACAAAGACCCTTTCTGGAAAATATGGGAAACCAGAAGTAACAGTAAAGGACCAAGAGGGAAAAACCATTTTTGGAAAGGAAGCTCAGTCAAGACGATAGGTAGAGCATTTCAACAGTCTCCTGAACAGACCACCACCAAGTAACCCGCCAAACATCCGCCTGCAAGAAATGAGCTACCAATCTGCTGTGATGCCCCATCGAAACAAGAGATTATGGATGCCATTAAGAAGTTGAACAACGGTAAAGCGGCCGGTCCTGATTGGATTCCACCTGAGGCTCTAAAAACAGATACCAATGTGACGGCAGACCTCCTTCTCCCATTGTTTACCAGGATCTGGAATGAGAGCAAGTTCCCAAAGGATTGGGGAAAAGGACACCTTGTGAAACTACCTACAAAGGGGGATCTCAGCAACTGCAGCAACTACCGAAAAATCACTCTTCTCTCAATATCGGGAAAGGTCTTCAACAGAATAATTCTGGAGAGAATCAAGTCTGCAACGGATCCAAGACTTCGGGATGAACAGGCTGGTTTTCCGAAAAATCGGTCAAACACGGACCAGATTGCTACACTGAGGATCATAGTGGAACAGTCCCTGGAGTGGAACTCCCAGTTGATCGTCAACTTTCTTGACTATGAGAAGGCCTTTGACTGCATAGACCGAGCAACACTGTGGGAGATACTGAGACATCACGGAATCCCACAGAAGATGGTTAACCTCATCGGGAGCATGTACGAAGGGACAAGTTGCAGGGTTATGCATGATGGCCAGCTCACCGACAGCTTTGACATCAAGACCGATGTGAGACAGGCTAGGGATGTTTACTATCACATTTCCTCTTTATCTTGGCAATCGACTGGCTGGTGAAGGAAACCACCAGAGGCCACAGAAACGGTATACAGTGGACTCCACGGACACAGTTGGGCGATCTGGACTTTGCAGATGACTTGACGCTTCTGTCACACACTCAGGAACAGATGCAAGCAAAGGCAACAAATTTAAACAACATATCAGAATCTGTTGGATTGAGGATCCTCCCCGGAAAGTCGAAAGTCCTAAGGATAGATGCAACGAAAGGAGCAGGCCACAGTACAAGGAAATGCACTAGAAGACATCGAATCCTTCTGCTATCTTGGGAGTATAGTTGACAGAGAAGGAGGAACAGGCGCTGAAATAAAGTCCCGCATTGAAAAGGCACAGACTGCATTTATTTCTTTGAACTGGATTTGGAGGACCAGGGATATCTCATTACGAACAAACCTTAGAATTTTCAACTCAAATATGAAGTCAGTCTTGTTGTATGCATCCCATACGTGCATAAAGAGGATCCAGGTTTTCTTAAACATCTGTCTGAGGAAGCTACTGAGGATCAAATGGACAGTCAGGATCACCAACGAGGAAGTATTAAGAAGAACGAGACAGAGCCCAGTCAGAGATGAGGTGAGAAGAAGACGTTGGCGATGGATTGGACACACTCTCAGGAAGTCAAGCAGCTGCTTAACAAGAAAAGTGTTAGATTGGAACCTGCAGGGTAAAAGATCAAGGGGAAGACCACGTGGAACCTGGAGAAAAATCACGGAAATGGATATACAGAAAAGTGGGAAGACGTGGAGTGACATCAAGCGACTAGCCCAGGATAGGGAAAGGTGGAGAATGTTTGTTCGGGGCCTACAGCCTGATCCAGGGTGAGATGATGATGATGATGATGATGATGATGATGATGATGATGATGATGATGATGATGATGATGATGATGATGATGATGATGATAAATCGCTAGAGAAATATTCCCCTCTGTGTAAGTATTGTTCATCGTCAGACATTGACGGACGAATGTATGTACATGTATTATAAATAATTATTGCTCTGAATCTCATGGATAGAAAAGGAAACAAATAGAGAAGTGTGCCTAGCATAGCCGGCTGTGGAAGTAGGCTACTATAATCAGAACCTTCAGAAAAAGATAACTGAGATTCTTTGGTCACTTTAACAATCAAATGAACAAGAGAAACCGCTGCTGAGTGGGGAGACGAGAGAGAGAGAGAGAGAGAGAGAGAGAG
>NW_004797759.1:184393-194661 GCF_000002075.1 Aplysia californica | reverse complement strand
CAACAAAAGAAATACATTTATATCAAAATCAAAATCAAAACCACGACCTTTCGGTTGCGAGCTCAACAGCCTTCCAACTATAAACCACCAACACAGTCGAAAAGCGTGACAACTTTCTACGGATTAGGGAAAAAAAAGGAGGTCATGTGGCACGAAAAGCCGGCTTGCGTCACTTTCTGTAACTGTAACTGTCAACAGTAGACGGTCTTGTGGTCCTAAGGTTCTCGGGCTCTCTTTTAAATGGAAATTCGAATTCCAGTAGAAACGTGACGCTGTGTCCTTGGGAAAGGCACTTGACACGAATTCTCCTCATCGTTGCATAGGTGTGAATGGGTACCTTACCCGGATATAGACGGCAAAAAACATTGTCAGTTGTTTTTTTTTAAAAAGGTTATAGCGCGCGTAATCCTCAGCTTGCAATAATATTATATTATGCATTCTGAGCAGCAGGACTGTATGTATAGATGGTAACTGAGGCGTGACTAAAAACGTGAAGTATCGTGGTGAAACACGGCGCCTTGCAGAGTAATGAAATCTAAGACGTTAACTCATTCGCTACCTATTATTTTCGGCTTGTGGATGAATTTTTTTTTCGGGAGGGCGAAATGAGATAGTGACTAGTGCGCCGTTCAAAGGTCTTTGGGGCCACAAATTCAAATATATATATATATCAACATGCTATTTACCTAAATTTTCAGTATGGTTTGTCCAATACATCTGTAATGTTTATTTGTGTAATTTTCAACTTTGGTTCCTGTAAGATGCGATTATGCAACACAATTTTGATTTGATGCGGATAAAATTTGAAGGAAAAAAAATTAATAATCTTTGGCGAAACTCCAAAAAAAAAAAAACGTTTTCACCTAGTCCAAAGGTACATCAAAATAACCATAACTGGAAAATATTTTTAAAAATGTGCAGTTATTTACATACATTCCATAATATTTGCAATTTGGATCTCAAACATCCGATATTGAAAAAAAATTATTATAATCTTGAAAAAAGGATCACAAACAGAAAAAACCCACTTGTATCTTATAAGGAATTATTCAGACTTGCATTTGGAATAAACCTGTACATGTCTTGAATGGCACTTTTTGTGCAATTTCACCAAAAAGTAGTGATTTTGGGGAGAAAAAAACATTTTGGCAATTTAGATTTAGACTAAGGAGGTTGAAGTTGTTTTAAGCTCCTTGATTATACCTTTGATTATAACCTTTATTTCAACATGGATACGTGGATTGGAATAAAATCTTAGCTACAATTATAGGTCGGTACTCGATCCGTCGGGGGCGGCTTGGCGTACGGTACGGAAGACGCTTTGGCCACGCGCTGCCCACGGCCAGGCGTAGCGAATGAGTTAAGCAGGTAGTCCTGGTTCGAAATGCCAGACTGGATGTCCTTATTAACATCTGATCGTTTTGTGGAGTTTTCAAGGCTCTCAACCCAGTTGGCACGTTCTCTCGGAGAGAGGGTTTTATTCAGAGGTCCAGCTTTTAAATAACCTAATAATAATGATTGGGGGGGGGGGGGGGGGGGTTAAAAGCCATACACTTACATTACTAATACACCATTCACACTATTTCGATCATTTTGGAGACCGACGAAAACGCACGTAGCTACTCAATAAGATTATTTCCCATACCGAGAATCAAAATCCTGTCTCGAGTTAACAGTGCGTCTGTGTCGTAAAACATTAACAATTTATTTATAACCTTTTACAATGAAATATATACAACTGTATCTAAACTTTTCAGGACAGATAAACAAGGTGTACATGCCACACTTTTCTTGTCAACTGAAAACATCATCATCATCATCATCATCATCATCATCATCATCATCATCATCATCATCACCATCATCATCATCAGAGCTTCCCCGTTGGTTGTGGCTGTCTTCGTTGAGAACGGTACTCCCCATCGTGAAGGGGACGGCTTGCCACTTTGAGTACTCCTGGAAGATGTGTATTCTGGGTACTCCTACAGGCGGGAACAAAATATCACATGTCGCTGGGACCAGGTAGAGCTAGCGAGACTGCGGTCGGACCATCATTGGAGCTTAAGATGGTATAAAAACTTTGTAAATGAAGAGCTCAGCCCAGGTTGCCGAAGATGCGGCCATGAAAAGGAGGATGTCAAACATATTTAAATGTCCAGGAACAATGGCAATTTGAATGGAATTATTTGGACGAGTGGAGGTGCCGCTAAGCATATTGACAATGGAGCCGAAAAAGAGCATGGCTCTCGCTCGAAGACTTCTCCGTGGAGCCCACCAGGCCCATTAAGGAAACAACAAAAAATCATCATCATCATCTTCCTCCTCCTCCTCCTCCTCCTCCTCCTCCTCCTCCTCCTCCTCCTCGTCCTCCCCCTCCTCATCCTCCCCCTCCTCCTCCTCCTCCTCCTCCTCCTCCCCCTCCTCCTCCTCCTCATCATCATCATCAGTGTTTCTCAACCTATGCTGGAGTATTAGTCACCAAATAAAAAAGCTCTCCATGTATTTCTGACCTAGGCTACAGTCTCTGTCTAGCTGTATCGCCTCTCCTTTAGGTCAGAGTCTACGTCCTCCCCCACCCCCTCCCCCTTTTCCAAGTATTTTTATGTGATCAATATGTTCCAAATTTTCTATGCTACAACAAAAATAGTATATGTTTAACGCCTCTATCAACACTATTCTATACTACAATATAATAGCCGAACTGGGTACGCATACAACAGCAATTCACTTTATTTAATCTTTCTATACAGATGACTTGATCTATATCATACATCATGAAACGATTATTTCCCTAACAACTCAGCTGATTACACTTTTCTATTCCAACTTGCCCCGAAAACAAAAATAAATCACACATATTTCAGTAAATAATGCATATTTCAGCTTTCTTTCTTTATTTTACAAGAATTTTCAAAAAGAACATGCAATGGAGACCGCTTTAATCGACAGGCTTTTTTCAGTTTATCTACACATTTTGGTTTTCGTTTTAGTATACTTTTTTTTACGGCACGTGCATTACAAACAGGCCATATACGTGCATTGAAGATCGGAGATGTTTCAAGGGAGTAACAAACACAATAAAGAAGGAGGAGAGATAAGGACGATATATTATTATATTTGAAAGGAAAGAAGGAGTAAACCACACAAGAGCAACGGTCAACCATCCACTCTTTTGTTTTAGCGAGATTGAAGAAACAGTGAAGAAAAAAAATTAGAGACTCTATCAAACACACACACACACACACACACACACACACACACACACACACACTACATATACTGACGCAGATATGCTGTGTTAGAAGTTCAAAGCAGTCTGGGTTTTTTTCACTTTGACGCTTTACCAAGTAAAATGTACCAGCACTTGTGTGAATCTTTGAGTCTCATTTCCTCAAAATTACGCATCATGGAGGTAGAACTCTGTCATTTTAAGGGGTTCGATGAGATAGATCACTAATATAGTAAATGTATTATGTGCGCGGCTTTTGTCCCATCAACATGAAAAGAGGCCATGAGGCTTTGATCAACGAGTCTTTAGACGTCATGCCAGCCTCACGAAGTGCTTGCTCCATTCTATTGAAAGAAAAAGAAAATAAGAGGATCAGTCACAGAGCTGAATATTATCAGATAATGTTAAGTTTAAATGCCCCCCCCCTCCCCGGGTAGCGACACTATTTAGATACACTTGTAAATTAGGGGGTGGGCCTATAGATAACATTGAATGAAGTTCACTGTGAGTAGATAATTAATAAAAACAAAGTTGTCCTTCTTGGAAAGGGATACAACACCCCAGCAGAATGACTGGGATCTGGATGCTCGATGAAAATTCTCCCCTCGGGTCTTCTCCATAGACAGCGAAACCCCTAACCGCTGCACATTATATGTCGGTATTATAAGAAGGAGGGGAAAAAAGCGGATCAGTCACAGAGCCGAATACACTCAATAAATTTTACATTATAATACACGAAGGACCACTACTCTAATAGCGATGCCCCGAAGAAGAAGAAGAAAAGTCTTCAACAGTGCTGATAGTTTCTGCCTGTCCGTGTCTGTGTGTCTGTCTGTGTGTCTGTCTGTGTGTCTGTTTGTCTGTATGTATGGGTGTGCGTGTGTTTGTCTGTCTGTTCATCTGCATTGGAGTATAATCATAGTTGGTCTGGGGCGGGGTGTGGAAGGGGGGGGGGGGGTAGAAGAAAGACAGAGAAAAAAATAATGATTTGTACTCACGCCTTGTAAATATCCGCCATAAAGTCGGTGTTATTCTGCTCTTTCGAATACCGGTCGTAAAGGGAGATGGAGTTTAAGTAGCCAAGGTAGCCATCCAAGGTAAATTCTCTCTCCAAATTCAGGTCATCATTCCTACGAAATGGATTGCCAGAAATAGTTTAAGTTTGAGAACTTGAGTAAAAAGAAGCCCATCATCATCATCATCATCATCATCATCATCATCATCATCATCATCATCATCATCATCATCATCATCATCATCATCAGCAACAGCAGAAGCAACAGCAGTAGCAGCAGCAATAACAGCAGCAGCAGTAGTTGAAACAGCAACAACAACACCAACAACGGCAACAACAACAACAACAACAATAACAACTACAACAACAACAACAACAGCAAAGAAAAAATCCCATTAAAGAACGTACCTCTTCCAGCCAGGGTAGGGCAGCGCGATCCGACGGTAATCGTCCCGAACATTATCCATGTAGCTCTCGTAGTATCGATCCAAGACCAGACCACTGTACTGCAAGTAGGTAAAATAAAGGCTTCTTGTATGTTGGGACGTTTGGTTGAATCAGAACTATGCTTCTTTAGAGTCTAACATGTACAAAGTAGCTTGTAGAATTGAAGACCATGGTTGTAAAAAGAACGTTCTGTTGGTCGTTACAGCTAGTCATACACTTTAAAAATGGATTCTATCTATACTGAGAATGTAACAACGAAGATAACAACTGACTATAGAAATGTAATGTCTAATATTTACAACGTTGCTTGTCAAGGTGGTAAAAAGAATGATCTGTTGGTCGTTACAGCTACGTATACATTTTGATAAATGGATTTCATCCAAACCCTGAGAGTATAACAACCAACATAAAAACTAAATTAAGTTTGATGACAAAAATGGAATGCTGTTTTTAAGCACCTGAAACCACAACTGTGCATCGTTGGAGTCGGTTGTGTGTTAAGTTGCTTGTAAAATTGCAGACAAAGGACTTCAATTGTACAACATTTACTTTTAATTAAACTTGTCAGGGTTGTAAGAAAAATGTCTGATGGTGGTCAATGTTTTCTACATTATTGTAAAGCGCATTGAGTACTACCCCTGTGGAAATGAGCAAAACGGAGGTGATGTGTTGTTGTTTTTGTTGTTGTTGTTGTTGTTGTTATCATCATTATTATCATTATTGTTATTATTTCATTATTATAAGGAATTAAAAAAAAAAGTTTATGCCTGCCCCTGCACAACTCGTCCTGGTGTCAGAAGATTTCAGCATGGCGTCAGCACACGTCTGTTGGCGTCACAGTGGTGATTATTAATGTGATATTATTAATCGTTGTGGCTTTTCATAGGTTGTTGGGAAATACATGCATGTAACATTTTAGCATTACTGTATCAATGTCATCCTATGAAGTTCTCGGATAGACGAGAGACAGACAGACAGACAGACAGACAGACAGACAGACAGACAGACAGACAGACAGACTGACAGACAGACTGACAGACAGACTGACAGGTAGACAGACTGGGTGATGTGAGGATGGACAGACAAAAAGAAAGATACGCGTACGAAAGAAGAACACAGACATACACACAGACAGACAAACACACAAGCAGGTAGACAGACAGATTGACAGACAGACAGACAGACAGACAGACAGACAGACAGACAGACAGACAGACAGACACACTTACAACACAAAGACGGAAAGAGAAAACGGACACACATACGACAGACAGACAGACAGAGAAAACGACACACATACGACAGACAGACAAACAGCCAGACAGTCAGAGGGACAGACCAAGAGGTGTTGGGGATGCTTAAGAACTTACGTGTTCATGAACTTTCTGAGCCTGGGGCGGGGAGAGGCGGACATAATAGCTGTAGTTATAAATTATGAGAACACCGCCAGGCTTCAGGACACGATCCACTTCTCGGTAGAACCTGAATTAGAATTATATAATGATAAAAATAATAATAATAATAATGATAATAATAATAATATTTAAAAAATAATAATTATTATTATAATTATAATGATAATTATAATTATAATAATAATAGTAGTAGTAGTAGTAGTAGTAGTAGTAGTAGTAGTAGTAGTAGTAGTAGTAGTAGTAGTAGTAGTAGTAGTAGTAGTAGTAGTAGTAGTTAGTAGTAGTAGTAGTAGTAGTAGTAGTAGTAGTAGTAGTAGTAGTAGTAGTAGTAGTAGTAGTAGTAATAGTAATAACAATTAAGATAATGATATTGATAATAATAATATTGACTACGATAATGGTGATAATAGTTATAGTGAGAAGAAGAAGAACTTCATTTATATAGCGCATATCCACACTCTGTAGTATGTCCTGTGCGCTTTACAACTACTATTACCCCAGCAGACCCTAGAACACTTAGAAACATTCTCGGCTTCTGCGGATTGTACTCGCTCAAACACTAACAAACTGACTAGATATTTCACTGCTTGTAGCCGGGTTCCCATTCCCACCTGGGTGAAGTGAGGAACACCTGTGTAAAGTGCCTTTCCTGAGGACACAAAATCGTTACCCTGACGGGATTCAAACTCGCATTACCTTACGGTTACGAGTCAGGGAGCCTAACTACTAGGCCACAGACGCCACTATATATATATATATATATATATATATATATATATATATATATATATATATATATATATATATATATAAATCCAACTCTCTGTACCCCTTTCGCTAACATTAACGTATCCTTGAAAAGGTAAAGGGGCAATCCGCACTATGATCCAACACAACATTAACTGGGCTAACAGCACTCAAATGTATGGGTTTAGTTTAGCTAGTTTTAGTAAGAGTTTTACAGCACTTGCAAAACAAATAAGTCACATAAAAGCCGATGATTATAAGTGTTGTTAGAGAGTAACATACAAAGAAAAAAAGGAGAGCTTGTAAACTCCACAATCTATGGTGCGTGTATGCGTGACGTGTGTGCGCACGTGTGCGTATAAGGAGCTCAACAAGTAACAGCAGTACAGTGGAAATACTAATTTGGGAATACATGTACTGTGTAGACAGATGCATATATTATATATATATATATATATATATATATATATATATATATATATATATATATATATCTATATAAAGAGAGAGAGAGAGAGAGAGAGAGAGAGAGAGAGAGAGAGAGAGAGAGAGAGAGAGAGAGAGAGAGAGAGAGAGAGAGAGAGAGAGAGAGAGAGAGAGAGAGAGAGAGAGAAAGAGAGAGAGAAAGAGACAGAGACAGAGACAGAGACAGAGACAGAGACAGAGACAGAGACAGACAGACAGATAGATATACAAACAGATAGTCAAACAAAGACAGACAGACAGAGACAGAAATAGAGACGAAGGCAGATAGACAGACAGACAGAAAGACAGCAACAGAAACAGAATCACAGAAACTGAGACAGAGACATAAACAGAAACAAATCCCTCGCTTATGAGCGTAAATATACAAAAAAGCAGACAAACAAATTCACCTCTCAAGATCCAGCCAATGAAGAGCCATGGCAACAGTAACCAGGTCAACAGAGTTGGATTCCAGGAAAGACATGTCATTTGCGTTAGCCACCTGGAACTGCACATTCGGCAGATTTTTGGGTGCATGCGCCAACTGCTCTTCGCTCACGTCGAAGCCTATCACCTGAAAATTAAAGCAGGCGTGTTTTGTTTAGATATATTTTGGGTTTTTTCCCCTCCAATATTTAAAACACAGTCACCCAAACCGACTCTTTGTTTGTTTGTTTTAGTAGAGGTTTTTACGGCGCTCGCAGCTGCATACGGTCATATGAGCGCCAAGGGGTGAATGTCAACAGAGAAGTCCTTACAGGGAATCAGGTTACTCTGCTCACCTCTCTAGCTTCAACAGCACACAAGTCTGCTTCGTCTATCAAGGCACCCCGGAAATAACGGGTCACAAGAGTGTGACAAACATAGAAAAAAATGGAGAAGAAAAATGACCATAGTAAGAATTAGGAAAGAAAAGCAGCAGCTCCCTGTTGCATTTCAGGCACAGTTATGAGCATGCCATTGATGAATCAGCCCACTTACAATTCTACTGTGCTTAAGAACATGTTAATGCCCCCCCCCCCCTTTGGGAATGACCAAAAGACACTTCAGTCAACAGCACCGCCCCGGGGGATAAAACTGACTCAATGATGTCAATGCGCACGTCACTTTGTATTGCACTTCCGTTGGCCAGCGAGCGAGCCAATTTATAAAAATAAATCTTGATCCAGTCATAAAAACGTTTCTTTATTTGGACCCTTTCAGTCCCAATACATGGTAACTACAATAAATCTCTAACAATAACCTAGCCTACAGATTGCTCATTTTGATACGCTCAATAACTGGTCGCTTTTAAGGACAAGTGAGCCAACCCAGATTTCGGGGGTTTCTAGAAATCTTGACCTACACTCAAAATGGGCATTGCACTATCTATAGGAGAAGTTTGGTTTCATTGGTGCGTATATTTGTTTGGTTACAGAGTAACCATTATCTGTATTTTAAAGAAACTGAACAAGGGACAACATTTTTACCTTCGAATTTCTCAAAACACCATTTTTCGGGATAGCCAGCTAGTGCTTCAAAGCAACCAATTAAATAATTGTGAGGCAGCGTGGTGGAATCAGGCTCTCGTCAAAATAATCAAAATGAAGAAACTTGCATTTTTCGCAAGTTTGTGAATTTTTATTAAATTTTTTTGTTTTGGCTCTACACATTTCATGCCCATAAAAAAACTCATTTCTGTGTGGGTTTTTCTTTAAAATGTTGATTAAAGGCACACAAAAAGTAAATTTTCAGTTATCACGGACTCTAAAGTTAAGGAAATAACTTATCTTTGGAGGCCATTTTCTCACTAATTTTGTCTCTGAAAACAGATGACCCCCACCTCTTTCATTCGTAAATATCTCGACTTGTATTCAAGATAAATGGATATTTTTTTCCATCCGAATAAAGACAAGTGAACAAGCTTTAAGATGATACCAATAACTCTACATGCCCAAAAATTGACGAGAGCCTGATTCCACCACGCTGCCTCACAATTATTAATTCACAGTACAATATGAAATTCCCACTATAGACAGCAACGTCAGCAAATTATTTTATAAAAACCATGCAAAGTCTTTTGCCAGAAACAGCAACAACAGCAAAAGCAACACCACCACCACCAACAACAACAACAACCTTTTGAAAAAACTTGGCAAGGGGTACCGTGCTGTTGCCAGGTCCACAACACACATCCACAGCCAGCAGAAACTCGGAGCCATTAGCCTCGCAGAAATCGTGAATCTTGTCAAACACTTCTTGAGAGAAATTTAGTCTTTGGTCGTAAGCATCGGCCACGTCCTTTATCGCGTAATGCTCAGTGAGTTTAAGACCGCTCATGATTTTGTTTGTTTGTTTATTGTTTTTGTCGTTGTTTTTATTTTTCGGTCCAGGTTTTCTAGAAAGATAAAAGATAAGGTGAAATTTCAAGGACTTTCCACAATTATTGATGAAGAATTGCTGGGGTCCTACTCAGAAAAGTTTCTTTCTTTCTTTCTTTTTTTTCTTTCTTTCTTTTTTTTTTCTTTCTTTTTTTTTCTACCTGTATGTGACGGCAAAGCGTTTAACCGCCAAATAAATGCACCTATTTCTGTTATTAGCCTACTCAGGAGTTTTATTCTAAAAGACAGTACATTCAGTTAAGCAGGTGAAATCGATAACTCAATTTCCTCTTAAGCTGGATACTGTGACACTGTCTTTCAAGATAAAACTCCTGTACCGCTGTGTCTATTCGGACACGGCTCCAACGGAAACAGACTAATGAAAATGTTTTGTGCCTCTAGACCAAGGAAACAAATCTGGGGTAGCCCTTGTTTTAACCCAGTGCTGTAACTGTCTTCTGAATAGCCCCGACTACACCACAAGGCCGTCGTGTGATCTATCCCAATGATAGTACAAGACAAGATGGGCCACTTCTCTCTTTGAGCCAATTAAAAAAGTGTCCTCAAAATTTGGTGGCGCCCTCTTCACA
>NW_004797759.1:172124-182571 GCF_000002075.1 Aplysia californica | reverse complement strand
TCTCTCTCTCTCTCTCTCTCTCTTCCTCTCCACCCTCCTCTCTCTCGCTCTCCCCCTCCCTCTCTTATGTCCAAGTTGGTGACTTGTATCTACAAGTCCCCACACCTTGGTGGCATCTCGTATCATTGAGTCCTTTTGACGTATGGTATCATAGCTCGCCGTCACACTAAAGCCCTTGGGGTGGCTTTTGGATAGATGGTCACTTTGGAATGTCATTATGAAGAAAATAATACTCCTGTTAAATACACCAACATGGGCGAGGCGTCTACATAATGAAAAGATCAATGCTCCCTTTCCTTAATTTGGGAACTTCACCGCAGTCAAATTCACCCAAGTGGCGTCAGTAGCCTAGTGGTTAGGCTACCGGACTCGTAATCGTGCGATAGCGGGTACGGGGGTTCGAGCCTCAGCTCGGTCTGACGTTGTGTCCTTGGGAAAGGCACTTTACACGAACTTCCCACTTGGCTCGGTCCTATCGGAGACGGACGTTAAACTAGGAGGTCCCGCCCCTTAAATAACCTAATAGTGTTGATAGGAGCGTTAAAGCCATACCATTTCACCAAATTCACCCGTAGACGTAGGCCTCATAAATCATACAAATAGGGATGAACACTGGGTACAACTTTCGACACTGTTCCATTTTCACATAAATACATGTACCCTGTTCAACCCTTTTGGGCCACTCTCATAAGCAGTCACAAGCACTTATTATGTAAGCTAGCAGTTAGAGACCAGTAGAGTCTACCTCAAAAAGGGGAGGCGGATTAACTCCTAATAATTTCATGACTGCTGTGGGCACTTGTTTGTTTTGTTTGTTTTTTCTCGACTTTTTACTAGTCAGGCCATAGCATGAATAAAGCATCGGCCCCTGGCCATGAAAGACTAGCTAAAACAGTTAGATTTGAAACTATATTGATAATGCATTGCCATTTCTCCTTCTCTACTTTCTGTTTTTGTGTTCACATATTTAGTTAAATTTACTTTTTTTTTAAATTTTGAGATCGTTATTCACACCGCACATTTAAAAATTATAATGACGTTTTTCCCAAAAGTGGGAATAAATAATAATTTTATTTAATCGATATTTCCTCTATTATTTTGGCGGGCGAGCGTGCAATATGAATTTAGGATTTGTTTTCATTTACACTCAGTGCTGCCACCTCGAATAAGACGTATGCTAATCTTGCTCCGGTTTGGGAAAACTTTTCGTGTGTGGCTTCATCTCTGTATTACAGTATATGCCTCTTTGTCTCACTTGGTCAAATATGCCTAGGGCAGCCTTCGCCCCTGTACACCAAGCTTCATTGCAAAGACCAGCAAAGTGTGCCACTGTTTGCTGTTTGGTTTTGATAGAACATGTATTGTTATGTTGTTATATAAGTACACGTATATATCATATGGCCTTCACACTCAGTAGCATCTGAAAATGATAACGTAGTAAGACTAAAAAGATACTGGACAAGATGACAACATGGCTGGGAGCAGCAAGAACAACAGACACCATGGCTGCAGCGCAGGACAGGGTGACGTGGAGGTCTATGATCACCCACGAGGTCGACAAGGCACCGGATGATGATGAGTAAGACTAAGAATAATTTTTTTAAAACAAAAAAAAAACTGACCTGCCGGAAGTATTTCCCCAGCGCCACTGAGCTTGCTCCATTCCCGCAGCAAACGTCTACAGCCAAATGGAAGTCGTTCCCAGAGTTGAAACAGAAGTCGAAAATCTTTTGGTAAATTGGACTTGTATACGTTGGTCGAAATTTGGAATACTGCAGCGCGATCTTTGGATTGGCGTACCGCTTTGTGGTTGCCACAGACGCAACGTTTGAGCAACAACCTAGGAGTGGATTGATCACTTGGGCAGACGTTTGGTTCAGTGTCGTTTTCCTCTTTGGATTATTTATACCACAGCCCGGAAAGAAAACTCTAATTGGACGACAGGACGATACCACGACGTGTCTACTATAGCCGATCATTTCCCTTTTTTTTGCTGCTCTTTTCCTCAGAGAATCACAAAATTATTTCCGATCTTTTTAATCTCTCCACTTTTGGTATAGGCTAATCTATAATGTTTTTGGGGTTGTTATTTTTGTTGCTGTTTTGATGTAATCCTGGTTTTGGTTATTAGCGAGTCCTGGTACTTGGTGTGATATAGACCTGATTTTTTGTTAATGTAGCCCTGGTTTTTTGTTTAATGTAGTCCTAGTTTTTGTTCTAGTAAAGTCCTGATTTTTGGTTGATGTAGTAGTCCTGGTTTTTTTGCTGTAATCCTGGTTTTTACTCTCCAACCGCAAGTGAAGCCCCGAGCCCTGGCTTTTCCTCCTCAGATGTTCAAACAAACGTGAAATACGCTGGAGCCTTGCAGTGATGGGAAAGGTGCCATCAGCGGCATCTATGATGATGAAAGTATCCTCTGGAGAAGGGAGAATTAAAGCTGTTCTAAATGTATTTTTTTTTCGAAAGTTATTTCAGACATGAAGTGAATAAGTTAGCAGCTTGCCGAAACTCTAAAATGTTATGTATAACAACTAGAAATTTCAACGTACAAATAGCCCAGGAAAACTCCTTTTTTTGGAAAATGTAAACATACTGGACCTAATATTACTCCACAATGCCCAAAAATGTGTGAAAAAAAGTTACCCACCCCCACCCGTTTCAAATCCAGAGTACATCTTACCATCCTGGCTTTCTGGTCACACACTCCTGCCCCTGCCCCCTACCCCTCCCTCTTTCCCTCTTCAGAAAAAACCCAAACACATACACATACACACATACACATACACACACACATACACACACACACACACACACACACACACACACACACACACACACACACACACGCACACATACACAAATAAATCCTGTTGTTCCGATTTTCAGGTTATTGGCTCACCTGCCCCCTCCCCTACCAAAGCTTTAGTTAATCCTTGTGTCCCGGTATTCAGATTGCATACGCCTGCCTCCCCCTCCCCTCCCCCTTTCTCCCAACGTTCCCCACCTGGATCTGGAGGCGTCATCTCTGGCTCAGAGGTTCACGGGCAGTGACCCACCATTGCTCACAGTCGCCAGCTGCCGTCATTCACTCTGTTTTTATTTAGGTTTTTTTTTTTTGGGGGGGGGGGGGGGGGATAAGGTTTTTCGGCGCTCGCAACTACGTAATGTCATATTATGGTCGCTTTTAAGCACAAGGGGGGCTATCACGAAAATTGCTGTTTTTAGAAAATCGGAGGTGAAGTTTTTGCCCCTTGTTCAGTTTCTTTAAAAGACAAGGAGAGTTTTCTCTATAATCAACCAAATATACACAGCAATGAAACCAAACTTCTCCTATAGGCTATAGGTAGAGCAAACCCCACTTTTGGTGTAGGTAAAGATTTCTGCCCGAAACCTGGATTAGCCGATTGTCCTTCATAAGCGACCATATGAGCGTCAAGAGTCAAAGGGTGGATGTCAACAGAGAAGTCCAAACGGGGAATCAGGCTTACTCTGCTCACCTCTCTAGCCTCAACAACACAAAGTCTGCTTCAGCTATCAAGGCACCCCGGAAAAGCAGTTCACAAGACTGTGACAAACATACAAAAGAAGTAAAGGAAAAATGACGATAGTAAGGATGAGGAAAGAAAAAGCAGCAGTTCCCCCCATGTTGTTCTGGTACAGTATGAGCATAACATTAATAATTCAGCCCATTTACAATTCTACTGTGCATAAGAACATGTTAATATCCCCCCTTTGGGAATGGCCTAAAGACACGTCAGTCAGTAGCACTGCCCTGGGGGGGGGGGGGGGGGGTGCCAAGGAGAAGAAGTAGAAAGGCAGCAGAAAGAGCCAGGAGCCAAGAGGGGGCGGCAAAGGAAACGAGGGGGTGGAGGCAGAAAGAGGAGACAAAAGCAGACAACAGAACATTGTTAGAGAGCAGGAAAGAATGTGACACGAAAAATTCGTAGAGAAGAAAATGTTCCATCGCTATCCGGATTCCATAGAGTGAGAGGCGGACATCTTAACCTGTAGACCACGAGAGCCCCCTGTAACACCTCTAATCTTCGGCACTTATATAACGGTATTGTGTTGCAAGAGCCGTAAAATTGTTACCAAAAAACCCCCAATAAACTTTATAATGGTTTGTTGGCATTTTACATTTATCCAAAGTACTGTATTTTTCTAATTTTTCATGTCTGACGCACCTACCTTCTATCTGATGAGCAGCTTCCACACTCTTCACATTGAAGTTAAAGAAGGTGTCGGTTTCCCCCTAGAAAACCAGTCCGAGGGTCGGACGCTATGGTCCAGTCTGGCCTTCTTATTCACTCAATTCACCTTCACCTATCCCGCAGTCTCGCTGCTGACTGTTGGGACACCACTGCAAGTGAGTAAACGCATGTCTCCTAAATAATTATTAACATAAATTGTAACACCATCTCACATCATCACTAGCCACCACCAGCCTATTTAAAATCATCATTGCTCTAAGATCATCGACATATCTATGTTCTTTTAATCGTTATTTGTAACAGTTACACATTATAATAGTTATGTACGTAATACATTAGGTCAGCCTTAGTGCTGCTACCATAATGACAGTGGATGGTACTACCTGCAGCTGTTCCTACTGCCTTGTATGTGCATACGGGAGTATGAAAGGTTAAGGGAGTAAACCCTAAACAAATCCGGAGGGAGGGCCCCTAAGGCAGTCGACAGGGAGGAACGATCCGAACTATATTCTGGCAGCCCCTGCAACTTTACTGGTTCCAAATGTATTGACCTCGTCTCTCCTTTGGACTAAATCAGATAAGTCGAGAGAGGGCTCGTGCAAATTGGGCAAGGCACGTTCTCCATACAGTCAGGCCCAGGCATTTAGCTTAGTCAAGTGCATGAAGACAACCTTGAGACCATCTTAAGCTAAACTGACCGTCTGCATAGACGAAAAGAGCCATATACATTATTGGACACTATCATG
This sequence comes from Aplysia californica, assembly GCF_000002075.1. NCBI lineage: Eukaryota > Metazoa > Mollusca > Gastropoda > Aplysiida > Aplysiidae > Aplysia > Aplysia californica. The sequence continues at coordinate 177,614 of NW_004797759.1, read as the reverse complement.
CAAACCCTTTTCTACTCATCTGATGACGTCATTCTCTTAGAAATGGGCAAGGGACAAAAAACCCCGTTAAAGTCACAGCCAGTCTTCCCACCTTTTATTTCCTCTGTCTGCCTCTTCGTCTCCCTCCTTGCGCTGTAGGATAGTCTTGGCCAGCCCAGAAGATAGTGTGATCAGCCCCCCGTAGATCTACCACTTCAGTGAGTGTCCTTTTACTGAAGTCAGGAGGTCTTCAAACGGGCCCTGTGGCTTTTTATTCACTTACTTCTTGCCATAAATCAATCAAAAGTTTTTGGGGGGACAGCTGCAGACTCACTCAAAGGCTGGAGTCCTGTTTTGTTGCGTGGTCAGAAAACTATAATATCGCTGAAGTAAAATTACGCCACTTGTGAACTAAAATTCGCCCAGTTCACACGGCCGATCGGATTCCAGATTGAGTCGGTGCTAGCTTGTCAAATTTTCGTTCAAGGATAGGGCAAAAGCTGCCATTTTGAAACAACTTGATTCAATTCGACTAAATTTAAGCGTGACCTCTAAAATCAAACTCTTCTGTTTTTGAAGGTCGTAAGTCGAATCATCGTTCATCACAGAATTCTACACTACTAAGTGTAGAATTCTGTGTCGTTCATATTGTGCCAAATTGGTAGCCTTTGTCTCTCCGTGAAGGACAATCTGGCAGGCCTTGTCTCTGCTCGACAGAAGGCGATTGAGGAGTCCACATGAAAAACGGGCATAGTCACACACTGGCAATTGTCAGGGTGTAAATTTTAAAAGCTTGTGGACTCACAACTTAATTTATAGTTTATGATTACGTTTGTTGAATTGGAAATCTAACAAAAATAATCAATTAACAGTCAAACAGAAATACAGCTATGAGTCAACAAGCATTCAAAATTGATACCCTTGCGATTTCCAGTTTGTGACTATTCCCGTTTTTCCTGTGGTCTCCTCCGTTGGTGTACTAAGTACGAGGACTAGGTATAAAAAGAGCATAGCTCAGTTACCCCCCTCCCCCCCCCTGACTTTTTTGCGCGGCCGTCGGGCTCTATGATCTCTGAATATAGGGAATAAATTAAAACAAGTGGCTCTATAAATTCACCGTCCATCATTCAGTCATTACACCTGTTGCTCGATCCCCATTACTGTGAAAAGGGTGGGTATGGAGGGAAGAAGGAAATAAGTGGGAGGTGGACTTTTATACGGGTGATTGTAAGGGACCGGTGGAGGTTTGTGCAGGTTCAAATGTGTTGCCTTTGTCAATAAACGTAGTCCCAACTCTGAATAGTTCAGAATACGTTCTCTTCGTTGGCATCATTTTTCATGGTGACAGTGTTCTTTGTGTGACTGTACAAGAACTTTAAACGCTATTCCTTAGAGCAAAGAATCACGCAGCTGTAATAAAGATGCTTCCAGCTTTTCAGAACACGAGATGTAGGTTCGAACAGACTTTAGCCCTGCAAAGAAACACACAAAATGCTAGATTTGCAGAGAAACACCATAATATATTTGTCGTTACAACTAGGCATGCACACAAACTAATATCTTATAATGAACGCTAAGAGTGTAACGGCCGACCGCATAAAATACTCAAAACAGTGGTAAAACAAAGAAATAAAGATGCTTCCAATAAAGATGCTTCCATCTTTCTGAACACATCTAGGTTTGGATCAAATTTTGTCGTGCAAAAAAAGTCTATAAAATACTAGCACTCATAACAAAACACAATAATGTGTTGGTCGTTACAACTAGACATGCACACAAACTAATAGATTATAACCAATATTGAGAGTGTAACGACCGACCGAACTAATTACTCGAAATAGTAGAAGGACACAGATTTGAAGTAAAGACGATTCCTGCGTTTGAGAACACATTTGGGTATGGATAGACTTTATTCGGGCAAAGAAACCTTTAAAATGCTAGCATCTCTGAAAAATACAATAGTGTGCTCGTTGTTATAACCAGGCGTGCACTAAAACTAAAAGATTGTAACCAATAATGTGAGTATAACGACCGACCGCGCTGGTTTCTTTGAACAGTAGAAGGACAAAAAAGTACAGATAAATCTAGCTTTTGAAAGTAAATTTGTCTTGGTTGGAGTTTAACAGGGCAACAAAGCCATTAAAATACTAGCACATGTGGTGCGGTGAAACACAACAGTATGTTTTTGCTGTAACAAGGCACGCACAAAATTTAATAGATTATAACCAATACTTAGAGTGTAACGAAAGACCGCACTAGTTACTCAAAAGAGTAGGAGGTCAAAGAAGTAAAAGTGAGTCAAGTTTTTGAGAGCATATTATGTTGGGTGTGGGTAGACTTTATTCGGGCAAAGAAGCCTATAAACTGCTAGCGCCTGTGGAAAACACAATAATGTGTTAGTTGTTACAATTCAACGTGCACAAATATTAATAGATTATAACAAATACAAAGAGTATAACGACCGACCGCACAAGCTACTCAAAACAGTCGGACGACAAAAGAAATAGACTTGCTTTGAGCTTTTGAGAACACATCGGCGCTTTGGTAGAGTTAAGTCATACAAAAAGCTTATAAAAAGCGAACCCTTACGGTAAAACACAATAATGTTTTGGTTGCTTCAACTATGCCATGCACAAAAACTAATAGATTATAACCAATACTGAGATCTCGAGAGCGTAACGACCGACCGCACTGATATTTAAAAAAAGTAGGGGACCAAAGAAGTAAACATGATTCCAGCTTTTGACAGCGCATTTGTCGTTGGTTGGAGTTTAGCGGGGCAATGAATCGTATAAAAATATTATCATCTATAGCAGAACACAGTAATTAGTTGTTTGTTACAACTAGGCATCCGAAAAAAAACTAACAGATTATAACCAATACAACGAGTGTAACGACCGACCGCACAAGTTACTAAAAATAGTTGGAGGATAAATTTTATGCGGTTTTCAGCTTTTTTTTAAAACACATCGATGCTCGGTTATAGTTATTTCGTGGAAAAAAGCCTATAAAAAGTTACCACCTGGAGTGAAACACAATAATGTGTTGGTTGCTTCAACAGGGCACGAACAAAAACTGTTAGATTATAATAACCAATGCTCAGAGTGTAACGACCGACCGCACTTATTTTCACAAAAGTAGCAGGACAAGGATGTAAAGACGATTCCAGACTTTATGAGCACATTTGGCTTTGGTTGGAGTTTATTCGGGCAAAGAAGCCTATAAAAAATTAGTACCTCCGGAAAGCACAATAATGTGTTGGTTGTTATAGTTAGAATTTTTTTTAAATTAATAGATTAGGGAAAAACATAAAGAGTGTAACGACCAACCACACAAGCTACTCAAAACAGTTGGACGACAAAAGAATTAAAGTTGCTTTGAGCTTTTGAGAACACTTCGACGCTTAGGTAGAGTTAAGTCATACAAAAAGCCTATAAAAAGCGAGCACTTATGGTGAAACACAATAATGTGTCGCTTTGCCGCAACTAGACATGCACAAAAAAACAGTAGATTATAACCCACATTGAAAGCGTAACCACCTACCGCACTAGTTACTCATGCCATTAGGAGGACAGAAAAGTAGAGATGGTTCCAGCTGTTTAGAGTGCATTTGTCTTTGATTGGAGTTGAACCGGGCAATAAAGCCTGTAGAATGCTAGCACCTACGACAAAACACAGTAAGTTGTAATGTGTTGCTTGTTACATCTAGGCCTGCAAAAAAAAACAAAAAAACCCAACAACTAATAGATTATAACCTATACTCAGAGTGTAACCACCGACCGCACTACTTCCTCAAAAAAGTAGGAGGACAAGGACGTAAAGATGATTCCTGCTTCTGAGAGCATTCGGTTTTGGTTGGAGTTTGACAGGGCAATAAAGCCTTTAATATTATTATGCTAGTACCTATGGCAACACACAGTAATGTGTTGGTTGTTACAACTAGGTATATACAAAAACTAATAGATTAATTAAGCAGTACCGAAAGTGTAACGACCGATCACACAAGTTGCTCCAAACAGTAAGAGAATAAAGAAATAAAGATGTTTGTAGCTTTTTTTAAAGGGCTTGGGTACCGTTAAGTCGTTCAAAGAAGACTTAAAAAAGGTTGTACCTTATAGTGAAACCCAGTAATGTGTTGGTTGCTACAACTATGCATGCAAAAAAACTAGTAGATAATAACCAATGCTGAAAGAGTAACGAACGACAGCATTAGTTATTCAAAAAAGTAGATAAAACAACGAATGGCTTTCATCTTAAACTTAATTTTCGTCTTTGCAGCTATAAACAGTCGCTTTTAATTCCAAATCAGTTAAGTCAATTTTTGAGTCGCTCGTTACACTTACAGCAATGAATTTAATGTATATTTTTTCGTCAGTACTAAGCTCTAGCAACAACAAAAAAGAACCATATTTTAGAACTTAACTTTCGTCTTAGCTAATTGAAGAAGTCTTTTTAAAATCCAAATCACTTATGTTTATCTTTGGGTCGGTCGTTACACTTTCGCTAATGGATGTAACGTATGTTTTTCTCTGAGTGCCAAGCAGTAGTACACACCAAATAATATTATTCAAGAACTCAATTTCGGTCTTTGCTACTGTAGAAAGTTGTTTTCAATTCCAAATCACTTAAGTCTTTTTTTTTTTTTGGGGTTTTTTTTGTTGTTGTTGTTGGTTTTTTATTTTGTTTTTTGTTGTTGTTTTTTAGGTGGAGAATTCTTCTGTAAAACAAAGCCCTGACCCCCAACACTTTTGTCAGTCGCTTGTTTTCCTTCTTGCAGAATGTTCAATTTGAGTTTGGGTAAGAGAAGGAGATCGGCACAATAATTATTATCCATTTAGTGCTGGGGGAAACAAGATAGACAAACATAAACAACAGCAAAGAGGAAAAGAATTAACAGGACCAAACAGAGGCACCCTCCAACCACCCGTAGGTACCATGAATCGGAATCAAACTTCTGACAACGGAGATACTACTCTGTCGTTGCGAAACCTAAAAAAACCCCGTCCCAGGCCGGTTTTTCCTTTCCTCACTACAGGTCAGTCTATTTGGCAATCTTTGGCTGCGTATGGAACACTCTTTCTGCAAAGTCACGATACCCTACCACGCCCCATCCCGCCCCCTCACCCCTGACCGCCACTTTCCTCTTTACAGTTTTCAGCACACTCAAAGAGGTCATGGCACCAAAATACTCTCCCACCCCCGCCCCCAACCCTCTTCTTTCACTTTCTTCTTGACTTCCACATACTTACAGATGTCATGGCCCCCACATACTCTCCCCCAACCCCTCTCTTATTTTCACTCTCTTCTTGACTTCCAAACACTCAAAGAGGTCATGGCAGCTACATACCCTCCGCCCCCTTCCCCCCCTCCCCAAAATAACCTTCTCTCTAAAGATTTACACACACTCAAACAGGTGGTCAACCTGATGTTATTTCAATGAAATACAATAGTGTAGAATGGAGGGAAGAGGTGGGAATCTCTCTCTCTCTCTCTCTCTCTCTCTCTCTCTCT
>NW_004797759.1:169385-172024 GCF_000002075.1 Aplysia californica | reverse complement strand
CACAGACTATTTTCATCCAGACATAGGAACAGGACAACTATAATGAAAGTAACGTTAAAAGCTTATGAAGGATAGATCTGTAGGAACAGGAAATGTTTAAGATGTCTTTTGAAGCTATCAAGTGTTTTTATTTGTCTTAGTTTCATGGGTAATCTGTTCCACATAAACAGTCGTTTTTAATTCCAAATCAGTTAAGTCAATTTTTTAGTCGGTCGTTACACTTTCAGTAATGGATGTAATATTATACTTGTTGTCAGTGCCAAGCTGTAGTAAAGAACAAATAATCTTATTCTAGTACTTAATTTTCGTTTCACCTGGTGGAAAGGGTCTTTTAAAAAATACAAGTCATTTATGTCTGTTTTAGGGTCTGTCTTTACACTTTCAGTAATGGATTATTGTATGTATGCTTTTGTAAATGGGCTGATCTGACAATGTCATGCTCATAACTGTGAGTGAACTTCAACAGGGAACTGCTGCTTTTTCTTTCCTAATTCTTACTATCGTCATTTTCCTCTACTTCTTTTGTATGTTTGTCGCACTCTTGTGACCCGCTATTCCCGGGGTGCCCTGATAGTCGAAGCAGACTTTGTACTGCTGAAGCTAGAGAGGTGAGCAGAGTAAATCTGATTCCCTGTTAGGATTTCTCTGTTAATATTCACACCTTGGCGCTCATATTACCTTATGCAGTTGCAAGTGCCGTAAAACCTCTACTAAAACTTATTTTAAAAGCTCCAACATTGGTGGGTTTGACCTCTTGGGAGAATTCGGCGGGGCTCAACTCCGTGACTCATCAGGATACACCTGTAGTCCGTCATCGAGTAGATCTCGACTTTCCTGATTTGATGGATGGAAGACGGGTCATAAAAGTGCGTGTAAACCTGAAAGTCATTGACGTCAAAGAGACTTCACAAGGGGTTTGAGCTTAATGACTACATTTAATGGACGTACTTGGATGACACATAGGTAGGGGAGTTCTTAAAAGGCCTACTATCCCTAACCCTAACCCTATCCCTAACCCTAACCCTATCCCTAACCCTATCCCTAACCCTAACCCTAACCCTATCCCTAACCCTAACCCTATCCCTAACCCTATCCCTAACCCTAACCCTATCCCTAACCCTAACCCTATCCCTATCCCTATCCCTATCCCTATCCCTAACCCTATCCCTATCCCTATCCCTAACCCTATCCCTATCCCTATCCCTATCCCTCGTTAAATTTTCGATACTTCCAAGGCCGGTTCATTAATCGATACCTCCAGTGCCCGGACTATATTCGATACCTCCCTGCACGGTCATTATTCGATACTATCATAGCCTGGTCTTCGATACCCTTCTTGTCATTACTCGATTCCTGCCTTCCTGCCACTATTCCATACGTTATTATTCAATATTTACCTGTCATTTGTACATACCGGTCTTACCCTGTGATTATTTGATATCTTGGGAGATCATTATTTGATACATTCCTATCTGTCATTACTCAATACCGTCTAAAGTTCATTACAGTTCATTATTCGATACCTGCTTTCAGACCATTTACTGATACCACCTTCGTCTTGTCAGAATTCGATACCTCATATACCCAATCATTCATTTGAAACTTTTAATATTATTATCCGTTGTACGGTATAGTTTTCACCGTTTAAGATCACAGATTCGATACCAGCGTGCTTTTTTTAGGATAATTATTTTACATAATTGCTAGATGTCATCATTCGATTCTGGCAAATTTCGCTACGTATATATAATAGATATAGATATATATAGTAACTAACAAGTCACAATCTTTGGCTGTTATCATTCAATATTAAAGATTTATTTATGTTTATTGTTTTTGGTTCATTGATACTGATTTTTTATTAATGAACTAGCAGAATGCCGCCATAGTGGCGAGCACAAGACGTGAAGTGAAGTGACAAAGAACTATCTAACATTTCATATACATATAATCAGTATCTCGATTTATTTATATAGTCGGTGTACTAACAATTATATTATATTATGATTTTGCTTAAATTATTTTCTATCTGTCATTTTGTTCATTTGGAAAAATGTGCTTTCTAAGGGTTTACTAAGTTTTGGAACATTTCCCAATATTCCGACATTTAAAAGTTTTGCTAGATTTGTCTTTCAACTATTAAAGCGGCTTTCTTGTTTTTCTGTTTACTGTCGTTTAGCAAGACTTTTTAAGGTAATTGTTTCCCTTACTCAAGCAGTTATTTCGGGCTGCTGTTACCTACTTCATAAAAGTGGACTCCTCTAGTATTGTGACAGAGTATTCTACCTTCAAAATTAACTGTGGTTAGTTTCTTTCAAGTCTTAATTAAACATTTTACTTGTGGGGTGATGTTGTGTTCTAAAAAAAACCTTTTTAGGCCAAACGATCGGTTAATGAGACTCGTGGAGCAAATGCTGGAGATAAAGGGAAATGACTAAGGAAATGGCTTTTGAGAGAACACTTTACAAAGATTTATGGAACCTGGAGCCTTTATCCAACTATTCCATTTATTATTACATGTGAACTCTCCGTCTCTCCTGCCTCTTCCCCGCTGCTTTCTCTCTCTCCCTCTCTCTCTCTCTCTCTCTCTCTCTCTCTCTCTGTCTCTCTCTGTCTCTCTCTCTCTCTCTCTCTCTCTC
>NW_004797759.1:167535-168793 GCF_000002075.1 Aplysia californica | reverse complement strand
TGCCCCCCTCCTCTGGACCCCTAACGGTTTCTGCAGCCTTTCTACTGCTACTCATTGGCCCCTTCTTACTGCTGTCTTTCAGCCACACCCCTGGTCTTAGGGTAGGTAAGATCTAACAGATTATGGCATTATGCAGTTGCGAGCGCAGTTAACCCTTGCTTTAAAAAAAAAAAACCCAGCAAAATAGAAAAAGCTGAAAAAAGCAACAAAACAAACAAACAAACGACAGAAGAAAAAAAACGAACCAAAAAAAATGAAGCACCATCGACCATATTGAGCTGGAGGTAAGGGCGTTATTGTTTTAGTACTTGTGGTGGTCGAGCCTTTTCCTCGGTTTCTTGTGTTACTGGTTGTTACTTATGTGAAGGACAGACATCTATGCACAAGGGGCATCCCCATAAATAAGCGCTCCGTCCCATGCAGAAGCACATCTCGAAGTGTGTAGATGCTAACGGTTCCAAGCAATGGTTGATTCCATAGCCTTCTGCTCCTCCCCCTAAGGCTTGATCTTCTGCAGGCTCCCCATCCAATTCCAAGCTCACGAAGTCGCTCAAGATGATGGTATTCCGACTCTTCTTTTTCTTTTCCCCGTTTTTTTTTTCCCCTGACTGAACGTACAATTTCAGGTTTGTCAGGGCACAGCTTCACTTCAGGTTTTGCTTTCCCAGCGAGCTCATCAGTCCGCTCATTGCCCTTGACTCAAGCATGGCCCGGGGTGAAGATCCAGGTGATCTTTTTCAGTGTCGTCTTCTTCAGGAGCTCTGTCCATTCTGCTCTAAGGTTCCCACTTTCAATCTTCCTCAGAGTGCTCTGAGAGTCTGTGACAAAGATCACATGTGCTTGTCGAGTTGTTGTAATCCATTCGAGAGCCTGAGTGATTGCCTCTGTCACCATTCTCATGTAAGATGTTGTCATATCGTATGCTCTCTGCTGTTCCTGCACCAATCTGCCACTCACTGAGAAGCCCCATACAGATTTCCCCCCTCGTTTAACAGATCCATCCATGTATACAATGTCTGGCCCCCCAAGAAATCGCGGTCTTGCGGCCACAAGTGCGGCCGTGTTTTTCCTCGAGTTCCGCAATAAACCCGCAATTTTTTAGCAATTTTCGCAATTTCTTACAATTTTAGGCAAAATAACATCAACGCTTTAATTTTAACAGAATTTTAAATTCGAAATGGTGCGAGTACAGAGCTGATACTGATAGGCATACGTAAATCATGGTAAATCAGCGAAAGAGAGAGAGAGAGAGAGAGAG
>NW_004797759.1:165826-167275 GCF_000002075.1 Aplysia californica | reverse complement strand
TGTGTGTGTGTGTGTGCAGCGGAGAATAGGCAGGAGAGACGGAGAGTTCACACGTAATAATAAATGGAATAATTGAATAAAGGCTCCAGGTTCCATAACATTTTGTAAAGTATTCTCTCAAAAGCCATTTCCTCAGTCATTTCCCTTCATCTCCAGCCTTTGCTCCATGAGTCTCATTAACTGATCGTTTTGCCTAAAGGTTGTTTTTTATAACACAACATTACCTCACAAGTAACATGTTTAAGACTTAAAAGAGACAAAGCACAGTTGATTTTGAAGGTAAAACACTAGGTCACAATACTAGAGGAGTCCTCTTTTAAGAAGTAAGTAACAACAACCCGAAATAACTGCTTGAGTAAGGGAAACAATTACCTTAAAAAATCTTGTTAAACAATAGTAAGCAGAATAACAGAAAAGCTGCTTTGATAAGTGAAAGACAAATCTAGCAAAACCTTTGAATGTCAAAATATTAGGAAATGTTTCAAACCTTAGTAAGCCTTTAGAAAGCACATTTTTCAAAATGAACAAAAGGATAGATAGAAATTATTGGAAGCAAAGCCATAATATAATATAATTGTTAGTACACCGACTACATAAACGAATCGAGATACTTACTATGACATGAAAGGTGGTCCCTTGTCACCTCTCGTCACTTCACGTCTTGCGCTCGCCTCTATGGCGCATTCTGCTAGTTCATTAAATTGGGATGATAATTTAAAAATAAAGCAAATAATATTAATGGCGAGTTGTGCCAGGATCTAATGATGACACCTAGGAATTATGTAACACTGTATACATGTAAAACAATTGTCAAATAATATGCATGCATGTTCAAAATCTTTGATCTTTGATCTAAACGGTGATTACTATTATTTTGAAAGTATCGAGTAGTTATTAACGTTCATGAGGTCTCGAGGGTAGAGGGAAATCAAGTATGAAATATTTATGAAATCGGGTTAAGTGGGTTAAGGGGGTTAAGGGGGTTAGGTTAAAGTGGGTTTAGTGGGTTAAAGTTACGTGGGTGTGGGTTAAGGGGGTTAGGGTTACGTGGGTCAAGGTTACGTGGGTTAAGGTTACGTGGGTTAGGGTTACGTAGGTTACGTGGGTTAGGGTTACGCGGGTTACGCGGGTTAAGGGTTACGCGGGTTAAGGGTTAAGCGGGTTACGCGGGTTAAGGGTTAAGCGGGTTAAGGGTTAAGCGGGTTACGCGGGTTAAGGGTTAAGTGGGTTAAGGGTTAAGGGTTAAGCGGGTTAAGCGGGTTAAGGGGGTTAAGGGGTTTAAGGGTTACGCGGGTTAGGGTTATGTGGGTTAATGTGGTTAGGGTTATGTGGGTTAATGTGGTTAGGGTTATGCGGGTTATGCGGGTTAATGGGGTTAGGGTTATGCGGGTTAATGGGGTTAGGGTTATGCGGGTTAATGGGGTTAGGGTTATGCGGGTTAATGGGGTT
>NW_004797759.1:163763-165726 GCF_000002075.1 Aplysia californica | reverse complement strand
GGGGGTTAAGGGGGTTAGGGTTAAGGGGGTTAAGGGGGTTAGGGTTAAGGGGGTTAAGGGGGTTAGGGTTACGCGGGTTAAGAGGGTTAGGGTTAAGGGGGTTAGGGTTAAGGGGGTTAGGGTTACGCGGGTTAAGGGGGTTAAGGTTACGCGGGTTAAGGGGGTTAGGGTTAAGGGGGTTAAGGGGGTTAGGGTTAAGGGGGTTAAGGGGGTTAGGGTTACGCGGGTTAAGAGGGTTAGGGTTAAGGGGGTTAGGGTTAAGGGGGTTAGGGTTACGCGGGTTAAGGGGGTTAAGGTTACGCGGGTTAAGGGGGTTAGGGTTAAGGGGGTTAAGGGGGTTAGGGTTAAGGGGGTTAAGGGGGTTAGGGTTACGCGGGTTAAGAGGGTTAGGGTTAAGGGGGTTAGGGTTAAGGGGGTTAGGGTTACGCGGGTTAAGGGGGTTAGGGTTAAGGGGGTTAGGGTTACGCAGGTTAAGGGGGTTAGGGTTAGGGTTACGTGTGTTAGGGTTACGTGTGTTAGGGTTACATTAAGGGGGTGCGGGTTAAGGAGGTAAGGGTTACGCGGGTTAAGGTTACATGGGTTAGGGTTACGTGGGTTAAGGGGGTTAGGGTTACGTGGGTTAAGGGGGTTAGGGTTACGTGGGTTAAGGGGGTTAGGGTTACGTGGGTTAGGGGTTAGGGCTACATGGGTTATGGTTACGTGGGTTTTGGTTAAGTGGGTTAAGGGGGTTAGGGTTAAGTGGGTTAAGGGTTAGGGTTGCGTGGGTTAGGGTTGCGTGGGTTAGGGTTACGTGGGTTAGGGTTACGTGGGTTAGGGTTACGTGGGTTAGGGTTACGTGGGTTAGAGGTTAGGGATGACTGATCATGACCGTGCCAAGCTATCTTCCTTTCATACAACCAGCTTACGCCAAATCCTCCGAATCTTCTGGCCCGACAAGATTTCCAGCGCTAATCTGTTACGAAAATGTAGGCAAGAGGACAGGGACCACCATAATAAAAAAGGAGAAGATGGAGATGGATTGGACATATTCTGAGAACAGAACCAGGCACTTTTGTGTCCTCCACAGGACACCCGAAGGACATTGCAAGAGGAGCAGAACCAGGACACCCGAAGGACATTGCAAGAGGAGCAGAACCAAAGTGACCTGGAGACTAACAGTAGAGTCTGAAATGAAGTCCTGGGACCATTCATGGGGAACGTTGACCAAGATGGACCGAAACAGACAGAGCTGGAGATCCTTTGTTGCTGCCCTAAACGCCAGATGGCGTGACTTCTTCTTCTTCTTCTTCTTCTTCTTCTTCTTCTTCTTCTTCTTCTTCTTCTATCCCGTTGTTGAGGCAACCGTTGGGGCAACACTGCATTTGAAAACCAGCTCTCGCCATCTATTTTTGTCCTCTGCTCTCCTCAGATTGTCACCCATCGTCTTTCCTGTCCACTCTGTAATGTTGTCCTCCCATCTCCTTCTCTGCCTTCCTCTCTTTCTCTTTCCTTGTACGGTTCCTTGCAGGATTGTTTTGGCAAGTCCTGTGGATCTTGTGACATGCCCATACCATTTTAGTTTTCGTCTCTTCACTGTGGTCAGTAGATCTTCATATTGCCCCACTGCGTTGGTGATTCTCTTTCGTACTTCAGCATTTGAAACGTGGTCTTTGTACGAGAGGTCAAGGAGTCAAACGGGTAGTAAGTAAGTAATAATATTACATTGAATAATATTTTAAGGGTATCGACTGCAGCTGTGAGAAGCCTCATTCATGAAACTAGTTTATTTGTTGTTGTGAGAAGCCTCATTCATGAAACTAGTTTATTTGTTGTTGTGAGAAGCCTCATTCATGAAACTAGTTTATTTGTTTTTATTGTCGTTGTATGGTGTTGGTTTTGTTAGTTTTTGTTTGTTTTGGGTTTTATTAAGCATTGGGGGTTTTTGTTTTGTTTTGTGTGTGTGTGTTTGTGTGTGTGTGTGTGT
>NW_004797759.1:159027-163446 GCF_000002075.1 Aplysia californica | reverse complement strand
AGCCAGACTCTTGTTTTGATTCGTCTTGGTAGCAACAGCAAAACACGTGAAATGTTTCACCTCTCAACAGACATTCCTGCACACTATGACGAGATTTTACGAAGTTCTTGATGTGTAAGAGTTCTCGATTAGAGAACAACAGATCCTCTTCCCTCACATCCACACCTCCCGGCCGCTCCCACCTCTGTCTGTCTGTCTGTCTGTCTGTCTGTCTGTCTGTCTGTCTGTCTGTCTGTCTGTCTGTCTGTCTGTCTGTCAACCCTCTTCAATCGCAAATATCTCTACTTCTATTCAAGATGAATGGGTTTATTTGTTGTTGTTGTTTCAAAATGAAAAACAAGCGAAAATGATCAAGTTTTAAGATGAGACCAGTAATAACTCCACATGCTCAAAAATTGATGAGAGCCTAATTCCACCGTGTCGTGACATATTTTATTCAAAATATCTGTGAGCGCAGGGAAAGTAAAAACCATATTGAAAAGAAAATGTCTAATGAATCCAATATTGGAATGAATATTATGTTATAATACACCAGTAATATGGAAGCATCAGTTATGACTGCTGTTCACCAATGGCTGGGGTCGAGTCCACTGCAGATCCTGGGAAATAATGAAGAGAAGATGTAATACTAAAAGTTTGTTTGTTGAATTTTTCATATATGGAATAGATTTTTGTTGGTGGTGTCTGGAGTGTGGATTTTCACGGATTTTTTGAAAACGTTCAATGAGACCTCGGGAAAAAATTCATAGAACATTTTCTAACCCGTTTAGGAAAATTCATCAGACAAATTAATGTGAGGCAGCGTGGTGGAATCAGGCTCTCATCAAAATAATCAAAGTGAAAAAACTTGCATTTTCCCGCAGGTTTGTGAATCTGTATTAACTTTTTGTTTTTTGGCTCAACACATTCCATGCCCATTAAGGAACTCGTTTTTTGTTTGGATTTTTCTGAAAAACATTGATTAAAGCACAAAAAATGTAAATTTTCAGTTACCACGGACTCTTAAGCTAAGGAAACAACTAATCTTTGGCAGTCATTTTCTCACTAATTTTACCTCTGAAAACAAATGACCCCCACCTCCTTCTTTCGTAAATATCTCGACTTGTTGTATACTATATGCATAGTATTTTCATACAAAATAAAGACAAGTGAACACATTTAACATGATACAAATAACTCTACGTGCCCACAAATTGACCAGAGCCTGATTCCACCACGCTACCTCACAAATTTGTAGATCTAATGTGTGTTAACATGCTTGCAAAAATCGATCTATTTCCAAGAAAAATAAATGCGGTATTCATTACGTAAGGCATGTCAACAAAATCCATAATGGCCGCCGTTTCCATAGATACGAAACTTTTTTTCTCAAATTTGATTGCGGATTTTAAGACTCCTTACAGTGCTTGTTATGTGTGTGAAATTTGGTAAAATTCGGTAAAATTTGCATAACTAATAAGCGAGATAGCCTTCAGGTGTAACCCCCCCCTCCTTAATTAAAAATTTGTTAAAACTAGGCACTGGGCATATATAACTTTGCTATTCAAAGGCAACGATTTATATAGCGCTCTACCCCGAGTACAGGTAGTAATACATAGGTTGTGTTCTGACTAAATATCTGCACATTATTATTAGCATGTCAGTTTAACTGTTTAATCAAAGAACAAAAATGACTTGAGCTGACTGTTAACATGCAGCGCTGGCAGCCTGCTCGTCAGATGGCCACAAGAGAGCTTTGTCTCTCCGGTTCTGGGAAAATCTGCTCCCAGCTTATCTCGACCTTCTTGCTGTAGACGTCTTCAAACTTGCCGGTGAGCGTGAAATCATAGCGCTCCTCCGAGGTGAGACTGTTGATCACAGCCTGGGAGGAGCCATACTGTGCCCTCATCTCTGCCCACAGCCACGGCCCCTGTTGCTTCTCACTCTGTTCCTTCAAGGCTTTGTAAAATGGCTCGCTGCCGTCTCCAAATGAGTAACTTGTAAACCGTGGAGATATTTCTTTCCCTTTGAGGTCTCGCAGTCTCGGGAACCCTTTGAGTGCTGTCGAGAAGTGTATAAGGATTGTTGCGTTGTAAGGTACGATTCTTCGAGTCTTGTACTGAGTTAGCGTCCAGTTGAGGGCATGGTCTGGAAACACGTTCACAGAGGACTCCACGACAAAAGTATGCTTCTGTTAGTTCTGAGTGCAGTCTTCCGTGGATGAAGACGTCTCGTACGTAAAGTCATAGCCACTGCTGGCCGGCAACCCTTCGGGGATGTAGCGAATCTTGACATTCAGCTCCTCCGGGTTTTTCCATTCGGAAGTCGGAATGTGGGTCACCGACCGCGCCACTTCATTGATGCGCTGTACACTGTGTTGGATCGGGGCAGTCAACGTGTTTCTCACTACGCCAGTACCTATGATCGTCGGGGGAAGGTCCTGTAGCACAGGCTCGCCGTAAGAAATGCTTTTGAGAGTCAGCTTCCAATTCTCAAAGCTCATGATCAACCGGCGATTTCCACTATCGAAGGACCAAGTGTCCCCTACTCGGTGGAAATCTTCACCGACAGAAGTGTCGCTTACGTCGTGGTACCAGCCGTACCCGAGGTAGTCAGCCAGACGTGACACGTCATACTTGTGTCGTCCATTACTTTTGTTTTGACGCTAGACAGAGAATTCAGCGGATCAGGCGCGGAAGCCATTCTGCAACACATCATTTTCTCAATACAAAGTAATTCATTGCAGCCTCTCGGAAGAAACCAGTGATGAAGTAAGTTTCTCGACATTGACTGACTCCAGCATCATTAAATGAATCACTTATATCTTGAACGTAGCATTGGCCGTAGTGGTGTGGATGTGACGATGGCTTCGCGCACCAACCAGATTCAATATTCTCAAGTAACTCTGGTTTGCCTGTTCGGTAAAGCCCTTGTAAGAAGAACCCAGTTTGACAAGTGTTCCAGGTATAGTTCTTCTCAAAACTACTCTTCCAGTCGGCTCGGTAGGCCTGCCCATGGTCTTTCTCGTATGGGTTTGGGGCGGTACAGCAAAATGCATACTCAATCCGGAAAATTTCATCAGGGGAACCTCTGGGGCTACGCTCGAAACCCTTTATGTAGTCGTTGGCTGGGTTACTGCATTTGCAAGACCCAATCTTGTCAAAACCGAGGTACCAATCAGCTTTCTTGCATCCTCCATGAACGATTGAAAAAAGATGAAGAAACACGAAGTAAAAGGCAGCTCTTGGGATGTTCGTCATAGTCGGGGCAAGCTCTGCTCCACCCACAGTCGTCTTACGCTGGTCGTTGAGGGGGAAAACTCGTTGACTCTGTGGAAAAAGGGGCACTACCATTATCATCGCGTGCAGGACCCAGCTTGTTTGTCTTAAGACCAAGACATCAAAGTCGCCGTGCGTCTTCTACGAGAAGAAGAAGAAGAAGAAGAAGAAGAAGAAGAAGAAGAAGAAGAAGAAGAAGAACCGAGTGGGCTTATAAAGGCCAATCAAGGAAAGAAACATCACGGGTCAGGTTATCAGAAGAATACAGGTAAGTAACAAAACTTTTGCTTTGTTTGGTTTTGAAGAGTGATTAAAAAGTAAAGTTGTTCCCGCATCCGATCAGGACAACTTCCACTTATTGTGGGAGAGTAGCCAGTTCCTTTCCACGTTGTCTTTTACCGTGTTGATGATAAGATTATGTCCCTTTTATACCATTCTATGATTGAAAGCGTGCTTATATTTTGTATTTGCTACTAGGCTGGGAATTGTAGTGTGAAAGATAAAAGAAAAATTTGCTCTAATCTTCTGAACTTATATGACGTATTTGTGTTGTTAATGCCGTAAAACTCATACTAGAGCTAAAAAACAACAACACGAAAACAACAACAGCAACAACAACAACAACAACAACAACAACAACAACAACAATAGCAGCAGCAACAACAGCAACAAAACCAACAACAGCAGTAACAACGATAACAACAACGACAACAGCAGCAACAACAACAAAACAACAGCAGCAACAACAGCAACAGCAACAACAACAGCAACAAAACCAACAACGGCGACAGCAACAACAACAACAACAACAACAAAACCAACAACAGCAGCAGCAACGATAAGAAGAAGAACAACAGCAACAACAACAACAAAACAACAGCAGCAACAACAGCAACAGCATCAACAGCAACAACAACAGCAACAAAACCAACAACGGCAACAGCAACAACAATAGCAACAAAATCAACAACAGAAGCAGCAACGATAACAGCAGCAACAGCAGCAACAACAGCAACAACAACAGCAACAACAACAGCAACAACAGCAACAACAGGGCAGTGGCCCTGGCGAAGAGCACGCTCATCGGGGCTCCAAACATTTCGAACGGATAGGCTACCACACACTCACACACACACACACGCGCACACATACACACACACAC
>NW_004797759.1:126527-154027 GCF_000002075.1 Aplysia californica | reverse complement strand
TTTAAATTAAAATTGGCCAAAATACATTTTCCTCTGTTTAAACTGACATAGCATTATGCCCTTTAAAACTCTCATTAAATACTATTGCGAGCTTAAACAATTCCAGTTTATATAGGGGCCTACATGTAAGGCCCTGTACAAAGTATGTATATGATGTAGGCCTATTTAATAAAAGCTACATCACTAATTAAATAATGGTGTAGAAAGACGGGATTTCTCGTCTTCATCTTCTTGGTTCAGTTTTATCAACTCCAATAATAATAGTGCTTCCGTTGGTTAAAAACTCCACTTTGTCTAGTACGGCATTGAGGTCATACAAAGAAACAAATAAACATGCAAACAAACAAACAAAGTTTATTTGTAGTTGTTGTTGTTGTTTTCTCGTCGATGGGTTTTTTTTTTCTTCCGTATCCTGTGGGCGTTTATTATTTGTTTTCCCGTATCATTATAGATCTACTCCTAGTTTTAGAAGGTCGAGTAGTTATTATTAAAATTTCGGATTTTCTTTGTCACTTCCTCTTTCACCACAACAAACAACCATGGCGTTCTCTGCATCAGGAGCAACGTATCTGGTCATTGAAATTATCCTCATAGTGATAGGTGAGCTTCTCAAGATTGCGATGTTGAATTCCGAATTGTATGGTTTGTAAAGACGAAAGTGTCTTTGCCCGTCTCTCAAATTTGTTTTAGATATGATCTTGAAGACAGAAGAGTTAGATCTAGATTCTAGATCTACATGGCACTGGACACGCTGCTGCTGGTCTTCCTTCTTTCGGATCCGTCCTTCGGCGCCCGTCCTTCTTTATCCTATCTACAATTACCATATATTCCTTCTTATCTACAATTACAATCTATTCTGATCTAATATCTAGATCTAGATCTAGATCTAGTTCTAGCCTCCTCACTGACGTTAGTCATCAGTAATTAACAACCTTGCCCTACTCCTAGTAGCTAGTTTGATCCCTATTCTCTCCACTTTAGACTGCTCAAGACTCAAGATGAGAATCTAGCCTCCTAGGTCTAGCCTATCTTAGGTCTAGAGATCTAAATATAGAATCTTGATGTAGATCTAGATCTAGTTTTAAACTAGAGTCTTAATCTAGGCATAAAAATCTCATATATAGATCTAGTATTTAAAATATAACATGACTGGATATTCTCATAGGAAAGTGACTCTTCTCACCCGCCCGGAAGTTCTCGCAAGATCAACTCCTCCCCTCTTCTCTCTCTCTCTGTCTCTTTCTGAATACTGTCTATCGGTGTGGACGATCAAATTGACCAAAAAAAAGTTTAAAAATGATGTTAAAACACAAAAGTAAATTAATTTGGTTGTCTACAAAGATGCTACGGCTATTTAACTTTTCGAATCGAGCCGAACTACGCGGGTCGCCATTTTGTTTTGCCCAGAAATTCTCGCGCTACTCCTCTCTCTCTCTTTCTCTCTCTCTCTCCACTGCCCACAGACAAAATTGTACGCTTTTAGTAGGCTACAGTTGTAATGGAACGTTTGTTCACGACACAGAATTCTACAATTTTTCTGTTATCACAGTGTAGAATTCTGTGGTTTAGGTTGAACGCAAAATTTGGTGAACGCGCACCGGGTGAGAATAGCCACAAGACTCGCCTGCACTATTCTCACTCCGGGTGAGAATAGAGGTGGCCTATTCATAGAGTCTGTCTAACTCGATCTAGAGATCTAGAGCTAGATCTAGATCTATATATCTAGATCTAGATCTCGCCTTGACAAAGCAAGTGTCTCCTCATCAAATATCTAGATCTAACTAAATCTATTGCAGATCTAGATCATACACAGATATTGGATGTCCTTTATATCTTGGCTCAAGTCAAAGTCTCAAACTTAAAGTTATCCTATAATAAGTGATATCATCTTTGTCTTTATGCCATGCTATGATGACTCATGATAGCCAACCTACTTCATATTTAACTTACTCACAGAACTGCAGACTACTGACTAGCTACCCTATAATAATGGCCTACTGATGACTAGTTACTTGTAACAAATAAGGCCGAAATCATATTCATCATTGACAAGTGATGATGAAGTGCTAAGCTCCCTGTGTATTTAAAGTAGGCCTAAAGAGTTTATTTCTCCTCTTTATTACTTTATGAATGAGGTTTATTTCAAATGGAGGGACACATATAGTCATACTCTCATCATCATGAACTATGAAAGGCCGGAATTCAGTGGCCTTAGTCTAAGGGTAGACCTACACTAGCGTCGGGCCCGACAGTCAGACTGGACCATTTTCCGACTCAAAGGAATGAACGCGGGCAGAACAGTAACGACAGGTAATAAAAAACAGCAACCTGCCAACACCAAAACCTGACAGCCCGGACCAGACCGTTAAGGAATGAACTTGATTCCACGCCGTCCGTCAGGCGAATAAGGTATAATTTTCGCGGACCGTGCCTCTATAAATTCTTTCCCCTTTCCCACCACAATCTGTTGGTTTTTGTTATGGAGAGTGTTTTACGGCGTTCGCCGCGACGAAAGCAGACAGCAGAACATGAGAACAGGAAAGGAGGTGAAAGGAGAAAATTTTAAAGAAGAAAATTTTCCATTGCTGTCAAGTTTCGAGCCAGGGAGTTATTGAATGAGAGGCAAACAACGTATCCCCTAGACCAGGAGAGGTCCCTCCTTTCCTAACCACAACAAGAACAACAACTTTCTCCTCCTGCTACACGCCATTTTCTACTATTAAACTGATGTTGTCTGACCGTCGGGTACCGGTGGCGGTATGGGCGCCACAGCAGGCAAAAAATCGTCGGGTCGTGTCTGACCGTTGGGCCTGGCGCCGATGTGGGTCTAGCCTAAAGGCTTTCAAGCCTTTGAAAAAGTTGTTATTGCTACTACTTCTAATAGCTCTTCATAAATGACTAAATTAAGTGGATGATTCCTTGCTTACATTTGATTTTATTAACTGCATAGAAATCGAATAGATCATAGTGTGTCATGGCATGCCATGTGGACTCTCAGCCTGCAGTGTTTGCTATACCCGGGCCTTGGGCACACTGCCAATCAGATTCATCTGATTGAGTCGGTGCCAGTCAGATTTTTCTTATCTATTGACTCAATCCAATGATTTCGACTGTCAGTATGCACTTATATTGATCTTTACTTCGCAGGTTTTCATTTAGAGTAATGCGAGGCATAAAGCCCCTAAAATTTAGGCCCTTTTTATATTTTTCAAATTTAAAGTACAGAATATCCCCCAATCATATATGTCTAAACCCTGCCCACAGTGTAAGAACACTTCTTATTCATATTACAAACTATTAAGATTTTATTGCTTGAAAATTCAACTGCATGAGAAGAACAAAACAATTTGACTACTACTCAACAAAGGACAAAGGTGGAAAAGTGAGGGCAATAACCCATATGGTGTATATATAGTATTCAAAATTACTGGGGCTGGTGATAGAAATCGCAAATCAATTGAAAAATGAAGTTATGAGGTGGTTACTTTGTGGGGTCATTTTTTTAAAAGGGCTTCTTCGATCATTGTATGGAATATACCTCTACATTGTTGTAAATTTGCTAAACTTTGTCATATTAGAAGCTATGATGTGAAATTCTTTGTAAAATGATTGCATTTTTTTTGTTGTTGCATGGCCTGATCACAAAGTTGTAAAAGCTTGTCACCAATGTCTTACTGATTTGTGTTTTTTTTTCTGTTGTAGAGACAACTCGAAAACATTTTTTTTGTCTTCCCAGTTGCAACATCAGCGATTCTTATGCGGAAGGTGTTGACTCCATTCACACGTGGATTCTTCAAAGACGATGATTCTCTCATGTATCCCTTCAAGCCTTCCTCGGTTACCAATGTCTGGCTCTATGTTGTTGGTTTTATAGGATTTGGTGTTGTGGTAAGAAGTGCAATGTGTGCTTTTGAAACTTAAGTGGGTGGTTGGCGGGTGCTCTGGTGTGGTTTGCTTCTTCTTTCCTGTCAAACATCTATCAATCTCCTTCTTTTTTATGTTTGTTACTCTCTTGTAACACCTCTAATCTTCTGGCGCTCATATGACCTTATGCAGTTGCGAGCGCTGTAAAACCTCTACTACTACTGAAACAGAACGTTTGATGCGAAAACTGGTGTATGAATGCAACTAATTACTTCTTGATTCAGTAATTTACAAAATCTTGCAATTGTTTTCTCTTCATGTATCTCTACATGCTTATGCATTACCAACGTACCACTAGTGTTTTTTCCTAAATGTTAAACTTAAACATTTATTCTGCTATGTTGTTTATATGTTAAAAGTAATGTTTGATTTTTTAAAAATTAAAACATTTTTGTTCGATTCGACGTCAAAATGAAGTTGCTAGTTCCCTCAACTTTTTTTATTTTCCTAACATTCCTCAGGTGGTTATCACAGAGGGAGTCATAATCAGGCGTCAGTACCAGAACAGCGTGAAGAGGGACAACGCTCGCTCGCTCCCCATGTGCTGGATGGAGAACTGCTACCGAGTCCTTTCCCTGTTCGCCTTTGGCGCCGCCCTCACGCACCTGGTTACGAACATAGGGAAGTACTCCGTCGGCAGACTGAGGCCTCACTTCTTCGCCGTGTGCATGCCCGATTGGTCGCGGCTCAACGACACCTCTGGTTACATACTGGAGGACATCTGTACCGGGCCGGATAAGGATCTTATAAAAGAAGCGAGGTGAGCACCGTGGAAATTGTCGCAAGTCGGCCACCCGTTGTGAAGGAGAGAAATGGTTCTCTTATATTTTGCTTTTTATTTGTGACCACAGCTTGGTTCGTCTCGCTTTTGATATCCTTAGCTTTAAGCTGTCACTTTTTCCTCATGACATTTTTGTTAAGGGCTTAGCCGCTGCTGCTTCTTCTTCTTTTTGTTGTTGTTGTTGTTGTTGTTCTTCTTCTTCTTCTTCTTCTTCTTCTTCTTCTTTTTCTTCTTCTTCTTCTCAATGGACATCCCAGTCTGTAGCGTGAAGGCTGTTGTTCTCTGCTGGTTCTCTAGACTGCAGTAGAGTTTTGGATCTTCCTACCTACGGGTAGAGTCAATATTTCCTTCCAAAGGGCTGTACAGCATATATAGATTTGGGAAGGTTTTATATTGTAGATCAGCGTTTCATTTTTATGCTGTTATGTTAGGAAAAGCCCAAGAAGAAGATTCGGACCTCTCCAGAAGAGACAAAGTCAATTTTACTCGATTACACATCAGACACACGGCCCTAACACCCAAATACCTCCTTCAGGGAGATGAGAAGCCGTTCTGCATCGGATGCGACACAGACTTCACCATTAGACACATTTTAACCGAATGTCTAGACTTTGGAGAGATCCGAAGGAAATACTTTAAATGCAAAAGGTTGCAAGACATTTTTTCCGTCGTTGGTCCCAACAGAATTTTGGATTTTATGAAGGCCGTTGGCCTTTATGGGAAATTGTAGAACAAAATTGAATTGTTTAAAATTTTTATGAAAGTTATTTTAGATTGAAAATATACTCCAAATTTTAAATATTTTAACGTTTTAAGATCAAATGACCCGTACCCAGCCGTGCAGTGAACTGCGAATAAAAAACTAACTTGTGTTTCGTGCGCTCATATGACATTATGCAGTTTCGAGCGCTGTAAAACCCCATACCAAACTAAACTAGAAGATTCATTTCCGCCACGGCCCAAGGCTAATTCTGTTCTCGCTTGCCTCCCCTATGAGAGGTTGGAGCACACTGTTGGCAGGCTGTTCTTTACTCTCCTTCTGTTTTTTGTTTCCTCCATTAAGTGACTGTTACCATGTTGATATATTCTTTTCTTTAAATCTTTTAACTTAACTGAACTCTCAACTCCCCCCCCCATTTTCCCCTGGGTGGTTGGTGGGTGCTCTGGTATGGATTGCCCGTTCTTATCAAACATTTATCGTCCTTATCTCTCCTCTTTTTTTGTTTTTTGCGTTTGTTATTCTTTTGTAACACCTCAAATCTTCAGGACTTGCTTGATCTGATTGTGTTGCAAGTACCGTAAAACGCTTACTTAATCCAAAAACATAACCCCCGACCCCCTTTTTCTCCCAACCTCACAATGATGTTTTCTTTTATTTCCCCAAATTCACAGAGTTTCTTTTCCATCCGGCCACTCTTCAATTTCCATGTACTGCGGAGTCTTTCTATTTGTAAGTACAGTAAAGTAATATATGCATGTTTTCTTTATTTTCATCAAAGTTTTCTGTGCAGGCATCAACAGCTTTCAATATTGTATAATCGTTAATGTAGTAGTGTGTATGTTTGAATATATTACCTTGTAATGTTTTAGAAGTTGAAAACCTGGCAAAATTTAGTCTTAGAAAAGGTCATTGCTACAGTGTATTGGGAGGTAGCACTGGGTTAAAATGGGAGAATGACTATTGTGCGTGACCGAGTGTTTGTTTTATTGTTTCTGTGTTGCCTAGGGCTGTACCCCGGTAGCAAACCCGCTCGTGCTCACAAGCCCCTAGTTCAAGTCACAAGCCTCAAATCAGTAGGTCAAATCATCAAATCAAATCACCAGCATGATAAGTTGAGTCTAGCGCAAACTGTAACCTCCTTGGTCTAGTCTAAACTTCAAGTCCACAGCAACTAGCAATCCGCGAAGCCACTCGTGTCAGGCCCCCTCATCATCCCCACCCTGCTTGCAATCCGCGAAGACACTTACGCCAGAAAAAGAGAGAGGGGGGAGAGTGAGAGATCTCGCCCACAGAGTCACTGCGCGGCGTGGCGCTGTAGTTTACCCGATTAATCGAGGCCTGCGCAAGCCTCAAGTCCCATCCGCTGCCACAGGCCCCACAATTCACACAGTACTGATTTGCGCTAGGCTTACAGATTTGCCCCAGGACAAGCTCCAAACCTGACCTGCTGACTTGTACTGTCTCGATACACCGAGCGAGCGGCACGGGCTCGATGGCGTAGGACCGTCTTGATGGCGACAAGACAGTCCGATGTGTTCAAACAGCAAGACAGTACTGTGCGCTGTGTGAACTTTGAACCGTGGAGGAAGGGAGAGGCTTGGCTTGTTTTGGTGCAAGGCGTAGAGAGCTGAAGTTATTTTTAACTTCCCGCCGTTGATCAGCTTAGCGAATGGATAAGTGAGAGGGAGCGTGGTATTGTAGTAACAGAGACCTAGGTTTCTGATAATAATAAGAATAAGTAGACTTAGATTACCCTAGAATGGAGAACTCCAGGGGTCGTTGTGATTGGCTTTTGTATCGTATGTATGTAACCTATTTTGTAGATGTGTTACACTCACAGTGACATAACACAGAACATTCAGGAGATGGGCTAGGCCTACTTCAACCCAATGTCAGGGCCAACCTGGGCTGAGAGGGAACAACGCCCCAGCAGAAAGACGGAGGTTCTCAGTAAAAATTTCTCCCCATATGGGAATCGAACTGAGGTCTTTTGCGTGCGACGATGAAGCGCTTGGCTTGTGCACATTAAAAATAAACAGGCCTTAACATCATAAGAATAGCCGATCCAATATTAATTTTAAAGTGCATTGAATAGAGCTTTTTGTTTTTTACAACTGAAATATGAAAAAAACAACAACCGATCTTGCACTTTTGGTGCAAGCCTCTCAACGCAAATAACCAGAGAATCTATAATATGTACTGAGCCCACTGCCACGAGAGTTCGCAACGTCACGACACAGTACAGCAGGACTGTCCGCGAGTCACAACTCACCGGAAGTTCCCTCCGGTAGCAAGCGGGAGGCAAATCAAACCACAAGCCTGCTCGCAAGACTCTAGCGCAAGACTTCCGCTGCTTTACAAGCCTTCGATTAACCGAGCAGAATCCAGCCCTAGTGTTGCCATTCAAGGAGAGTGTGTGGGTGGTTAGCGGGTGCTCTGGTGTGGTTTTTCTTCTTTCATATCAAACATCTATCGTCCTTATCTCCCCCTTCTTCTTTTTTATGTTTGTTGCTCTCTTGTAACACCTCTAATCTTCTGGCGCTCATATGACCTTACGCTGATGCGAGCACTGTAAGACCTCTACTAAAACTTTTTTTAAAAGGAGAGTGTAAGGATATTTATTAGATTTAATGTTGTTGCAAGTACTGTAAAACTCTCACTAAAACACATTTTTTTGAAAGATGATTTTTTAAAATTTTAATTTTTACATTTTTTTTGTATTTTGTTTGTCGTATGTCCCTGTTAGTTGTACCTGCTGAAGCGGTTCACCTGGAAGAAAATCGTGGTGATCCGGCCCCTGCTGCAACTGGTGGGCATAAGCCTGGCTCTCTACACCTGTCTAACACGCATCTCTGACTACAAGCACCACTGGAGCGACGTGATAATCGGGGCCATGCTCGGAGCGGGCATGGCTTTCTTCAGCGTGAGTCGGGGGGGGGGGGGGGGGGTGGTGATTGGTTGGTGGGAGCTCTGGTGTGGTTTGCTCCTTCTTTCCTATCAGACATCTATCGTCTTTATCTCCCCTCCTTCTTTGTGTTTGTTACTCCCTTGTAACTCCTCTAATCTTCGGCACTTATATGACCTAATTGTGTTGCAAGTGCAGTAAAACTCTTACAGAAAAAAAATACGAGGGGGGGGGGGGTAATTTTTGGTCTTGATTAGGATGATTATAATTTTTTTTCTCCTGAAATTTATGAGTCTTTTCCTCTGCAAGACACAGAAAGATTTTTCGTGTTTGTCTTCCTAACACTACCCACACTTCTAAAATAGTAATAATAATAATAATAATAATAGAAAGCATTAATTGTAGAGAGCAAATTCCCACTCAACAGCAAACTCTGTGCGCTTTACAATTTATACTACTACACCTTGTCGCGTCCTTGTCCACAGTGTTGGGGTCACTACAGTCGGGACATGTCCATCTCTGCTCTATGTGTGCTTTTGTCTTTCAAAAATTCTTAAGTGGGTTTTTGGCAGATGCTCTGGTGTGATTTGTTCCTTCTTTCCGATCAAACATCTATTGTCTTTATCTCACCTTCTTTTTTTTTGGTGTTTGTTACTCTCTTGTAACACCTTTAATCTTCGGCATTTATATGACCTAATTGTGTTGCTAGTGCAGCAAAACTCTTACTAAAAAAAAAACTGTTAAAAAAATTTTCTCTGCACTTTATGGCTTTATTCATACTTTTTATTTTGATATCCTCAGATGTTCTGGATTCACAAGATCCTTTTCGCAAATGGTCGCGTCCCTGAAACAACGGATGAAGAAAATTATCCACACACCTACCTCGACTTTCGGAATGACCGAAGAGGAACAAGCGACGTCTTCTCACAGACTCTGCCCGACACGTACGTCGCTGCGGGTGCAACGCGATTGTGAAAGCTGTTGTTGTTCTTCTTAGGAGTTGCATCACGTTGTGTATTTTGCCTTGGTGTTGTTGTTGCTTTTGGGCCAAAAGAATTTTTGTCCATCCTTCATTTTGTGGGTCATAGTGATGGGGTGGGGGTCAATAATTAACACACAACATGACTTCTACCGCAAAAAGGTAAATGAGTATTTTAACTATTTAATGAACTGGCATTGCATTGATTAGTGTGCATTATTTTTTGCTTACCTTTGCTTCGGTTTACAATCTGCAAACTGAAGATGGAAATCAACTCTCGCCCCACATGCTTCTTTATTGAAAGTATTTTTGTTGTGCTTTAGAAATCTCATTTTCTTCTCCTTGAGTATGGGTGGCCAACTTGTTGCCTTACAGCTGCTTATTTCTTTTTAAGATCCTAAAACTAAATCTAGCGGCGAGCAAGCTTGCGATCGTCTGTCTATCCTCCATTGTGTCGACTGGACTTTGTTGTGTAATGTTTTCGTTCCATATATTATGTAATAATAATATGTGTTATTGATGGCGCAAATGAACTCCCTTTTCCGAGCTGGTATGGGGCTTGATCTGCTGGGTAGTAACATTTTTTTTCCAGGGAGTAAATTTTTTCAGGAAATATTGCTGGACACCCTGCATATCTCGAGGGATTTGGGATCTCGCAAACTGTCCCCTGAAATTATTATAATTTTGAATCTAGTGAGTTGTTAGTGGTCTGCCTTTTTGTGAAGATCAAAAGATATGCCTCTTATAACAAAAACAATCTGTAGTTATGATCAACTAAGTATAGGAAAACACTTTAAGATTAAGAGCTCACTTCTCGAGTTGACGGATACATTTGATTCGCACCTTTACTTTAGTTCTATGAAAATAATGACAAGATCATCTTTTTTTAAAAAAATCTTTTAACTTGGTGGATACAGCAATGTTTCCTATGAAACATCTATCATCCTTATCTCCCCTTTTTCTTTTTTATGTTTGTTACCCTCTCGTAACACCTCTAATCTTCTGGCGCTCATATGACCTTATGCAGTCGTGAGCGCCGTATAATCTCTACTAAAACTAAACTAAGCTCTTGAATTTCTCTAGTTTGGCCACCCTTGACCAATCGAGGCCCACAGGGCGATATTTTGCAGCACCCACTCGGCTCAAAGTTTAGCGTTAATGTGGCCTGTACGTATTTCTCACATGCTTTTTTTTTTTTAACCGATGTGTTGCCTTGGATTTGTTTTTGTTTTTAAAAATCACATATGGATTACCTGCCAAAGGTGAGGGTTGCGACAGCTTTTGTTGGCGTTTGTTGATGTTTTAAACGTGATTTAATTCAAAGTTGTTGTTGGGGTTTTTTTTAACACTTGATACCTGTTTTGTGTGTGTGTTTGTGAAATGTTTGATGTAGCCCAGGTTCATGCAGACTTTACTTCCAGCCGCCCGGTGGGTAAGTTTGAGTTTGAGAGACCACCCTTCCTTGTGTAAGGGTACTTTATGCGGGGAGGGGATGTTTCTGATCAGATCTGTTCCATTGATCAGATCTGTTCCATTCCATTTTTTGTTTCTGTTGAATTAATGTACCGGTTGTATGTTGATGTGGAAGATTTTCACTGATATGCGTTAAAATTGCCGAATCAATTGTTATCACAATATCCACCTTCTTAGAGATACTTTTACTCATCACTATGCAAATTTTGAAAATGATCCCGTGATCGAATATTGGTCTTCAAAAATTCATGAAGTTAGGGGGGTTTTTTTTTGCTTTTGTTTTTGCAACATGTAGTATTTAAAGTGAGAGAGAGGAGGGAAGCTATAGAATCCTATCATTTGAGTATTTTCAAGGATGGTTTCTTTGGGCAGGTGCAGTTCACCTGTCGTTTCAATTGATATGCCTTTCAGTCTGTAAGACAAATTTTCGCCTGTGGGTTAGAATTTTTACTTCGCAGGAGTACGTTGAAATCTGTGGATTGATATCGACCTGTTTGTCAGAGATGTATTTCCTTTAGTCATTCCAGGAATCTGAAAGTTTTTAACCAGGCATTGTGCTACTTTGTCTTTGCCTCATGATGTTCCTCTTTGTTTGCAATTTTTGTCCTGAAAAGGAAGGATAAGGTTTTTACTTATTCGTAGCTTTTGTGTGCCCTTGTTTTTAAAAACAATTTTCGACAAAGCTGTGCCAGATTTGAATAAAAATGCCAAGAGCTCAGTTTCGAAAAATAGCCTCAACTTCATGTATTTTGACCCAGAATGTCACACTTATCACTTGTGCTTGGCTCTGAGAAGTGAGATTATACGGTTATGTATGCTCGTCCTTTTATTTTTCCAGCTGCATTGCTGATTTGTTTAAACGTGTACTACATGAACAGCCCAAGAACACTTTCATTCTGTTCACTTCACATATATATATGTCAGATGTTTTCTTTCGCTTGGCGTGGCATTGTGTCTCATATTTCATTCATGAACGTCGCCTTTCCTGAACACAACTTGTGTGTGACAGGATTAGTAGAGCTTCCCGCTGATGTAGTGCTCTACGTGTCTTCCTGCTTGCTGTCTAGCGGGTTCCTGGTTTCTCCTTCATGTACATAGATGGTATGCAGTTGCGAGCGCCGTGAAACCTCTACTAAAACAACTTCGTGTAGATGGCTCCTGTGGTATTTAAAAAATTGCGATTGTTTCACGGATGATATGTTGTGCTGGGGACTGGAACTTTTTTCCCCCCTTTCCCACAATTTATATCTGTTCCTGCTCATAGCAAAGTGTGTGTTGGGGAAATGAATGTTCTTATCATGTTTCTGTTATTGTGTATGGGGTGTCAAGAGCAATATCAACATAGTGACATATCAAAACATATAGATATACTATTACTATTATTATTATTGTTATTGTTGTTGTTATTGTTATTATTATTATTATTATTATTGTCTCTTATTTTAATTATATAGATATCAAAATTTTTTGTTCATGTTTCAAAGAATTAGTTTGGTTGGGGCAGCCTTTCAGAGGGTGACATTTTGTTAGGGAATAGATGCTGCCATAAATCTGCTTGGCTTTGAAATAACGTTATTTATTAACTTAAGAAAATAAGAGGAGTTGCAGTCTCGTGGGAGATAAGTTTTTTAGTAGGTGTAGTTGGTGTAATAGTTGCGTTTATATTATAATATCGCAAATGTCCACACTCTACGGCATGCTTTACATGTTTTACGACTGCTCTGACCTTAGCAGACTGTAGAATTTCCAGAAACATTCTCGGCTTCCCGGGAAGCTTGCAATGCAAACAGCCAATTAAGCGCTCAAACTCTCGCAAGCTGACAAGATTTTTCGCTATCTGTAGTCTGATACTCATTCCCACCTCGATGAAGTGAGGAAAATTCGGGTAAAGAATATTTCCCAAGGACACAATGTAATGTAAGGCCCCTGATCGGGTTCAAACCCATGACTCTTTGGTTATGAACCCAACTGCCTAACGACTGGACCACCGACACCTTTTAGCCTTTCAATTCGGGTAAAGAATATTTCCTAAGGACACAATGTTAGGCCCCTGACAGGATTCCAACCCGTGACTTTTTGGTTATGAACTCGTCAACGTAACGACTAGACCACCGACACCTTTCAGCCTTTCAATGCCGAACCACGGCTCTTTCTCAGCATTTTCTTTACAACGAATGATGCGAATGTGAACTGAAGACTTGCGTAGTGTGCAAGTGTAGTTAGTGGTACTTGGTGTCTTGGTCCAGTTAATTCTGAAGGACATGTATTCCTTCCATAATGAGCTTGTTTGGCAATGCTATATGCTCATATCATATCCTTATATCTCACCTATGAACTAGTTAGACACGTCCTTACACCTTCCACACCTTCCTTTATTCCAAAGGAACTGTCAATGTCTTTCCTCTATGGAACATTATATCAAGGAAGTCAAGATCAGAAGGGAGGGAAAGTGGTACTCGGGCAATCTACTTTCTCTCTATCTTTACCACTCAGGCAAAGCTATTATATCACTATCATGCTTACCTCTTTAAGGGGGTGTAGCTATGGTCAACACCCAAATGCTATAGTTTTTGGTCTAACGCTTGCTTTTCTGCATCAAAGGGGGTGACATAGTACAAAAAAAGGTTACCAAGCAAAAAATTCAAGATTTTAGCCATAATAATCTCGAGCCATCAAAAATAAAGGATTGATTCAGCATTTTTAAAACCAATTTTATATTTTGTCAATCATCAACACCCATCAAGATAGAAGCCTAATATTTGGCATGGCGATTACTGTTGGTAGGTAGAACAACCTTACAG
This sequence comes from Aplysia californica, assembly GCF_000002075.1. Taxonomy (NCBI): domain Eukaryota; kingdom Metazoa; phylum Mollusca; class Gastropoda; order Aplysiida; family Aplysiidae; genus Aplysia; species Aplysia californica. The sequence continues at coordinate 140,443 of NW_004797759.1, read as the reverse complement.
AGCCAAATTTGAATTTTCTGTACTGACTTGTGAGCTTTACAGTCCTTGTTAAGCACTACATTCAGGTTTCCAATGTTTTAAGATTTTGTAAAATAAAAAAGGCCTAAAACTCCAAATGTGTACCATAAACAGCAAAAATGCTACTGTAAAGTTATAGAGAAATGTGTATGAAAGATTGTGTCCAAATGTGAAACAATTCTGACAGTAACTTTCTGAGATCTACTCAAAATAGTTTTGCAACCTGGTCAGATAAACAATTCTGAGAAAACTGCAAAGAGAGATAGTTTTTGGTGAAGATTTTCCTGCATTGCTACCTCTCTTAAATGCATTTTCCAGCTATTTATAAGTTTGATAAGGAATTAGGCTTCTAAAGATGAATCCTTGATATTGATATCTATTAAGATACTCCAGAATCCGAAAACTGATATTTTTTCAAAATTTTTACTGATCTGACCAGTGGATCCCCTTAAGATCGTCTGTCAAGTCAAGACATAAAAAGCCAATACTATATTAACCCCATCCATCCCTCTTTACTCTCCCTCCCTCCCCCCCTCCCCCCCCCCACCCCCACCAAAACCCAAGTGAGAGTCTTTTTCATACTCCCTTGCATTGTAGCTAGATATATAGTACTTGAAGGCCATTTTTGGGAGATGAACCATAGATTTTTGCCTGTTGTGGTTTTTTTTTTTTTTTTTAAATAGTTATTTTGTTGTTATTCTTGCCGAATGTGTGGGGGGGGTGACTGTCTTGTTTTGATCTGCTCATTCTTCCATTGAAAATTTGTACCTGTTCACTTGTGACTATTTTATGGGTTTTGGGTTTTTTTGTTGAAAAAATGTACCTGTGATTCAGCGCTTCCATTTTCGGTGCTCTTTAATAAATGTGTGTCACAACGCAGTGGAATCAGGCGCTCGTCAATATTTGGGCACATATGGAGTTATTGGTATTATCTTAAAGCTTTTTCATTCGTCTTGCTTCCAGTGAAAAAAAGTAACCATCTATCTTCAATAGAGAGAAAATGTCTGTCAAAGTTTGATGGATTTCATAGCTGGGGAGCCCTGGAAATCTGAAAATTTTCATTTTTTGCGCCTTTTATCAACGTTTTTCAGTGAAATCCACACAGAAATGTGTTTTTAAATGGATATAAAAAGATGTTGAGCCAAAAACAAGAAATTGATTGAAATTGCCAAACGGATGGGAAATCGCCTGTATCTTCAATTTCATTTTATTTTGACGAGCGCCTGATTTCACCACGTCAAATATATTATTTATATTATAAATCTCACAAAGTGTCCATTCCTGATGGCAGGCCACCTGTCTCTTCACACTCAAAGAGGGAAAAAATCAAATGCTCATTGACGACTGTCTAGTCTGGTTGTATCAACGGTGTCATGAATTCTTAGTCTTTCGACTCGTCAGTTCATATCTTTTTACATGATTTGCTTTCACTTTGTGATATTATGTTTATTTTTCTTCTTGAGCTTCAATTTGATTTTTTTAAAAGTTGTTGCGCCTTATGTTTTTAAAGAATTACTTTCTCTTCCCTGACCTGACCATCAATGATTTATTTATAGAGACACCAGCCATCCATGACCAGGTGCTGTTTTAGCCTCTTTTTCCTGTATGCGGATTAATAATATCTTTTTGCCAATTTATTGGTTCCGCTTCTATGTACCCCATATCTATGGTTCTCAACCTGGAAATCGCCTATAATTCGCTTTCTCTTCCCACAAGATAACATCTTTCCTTCTCATTATTTCTGTCGCTTTTTTTTATGTTACATGAATCTGTGATTACCGGTGTCTGTATTGTAGCCGCGTTATGCGCTTTGCTGTCACATACAGGTGACCAGAGTTCGATTCCTGGGTTGGGAGATAATTTTGATAGAGTATCCCGGCCTATCTGCTGGGATGGAACATCCGTCTCAGCCTGGGTTGGTCCTGACAGGCAGGGTCGGAAGCCTGCCTCCTAAATAAATTATCTAAATTTTGTTGTTTGGGACATAAAAAACACCTATGTTTCATACGTTTCAACTAACATGAAAGACCCCAAAAAAAGAATCTGTGATTCAGTTTCCTTAATTTTAGTGTTGAGTAGTGAGTAGTGACGTACAACTTGAACAATCTTTTTTTTTTTTTTTTTTTTTTTTTTTTTTTTTTTTTTTTTTTTTTTTTTTTGTGGGAAGAATGAAGAGCTGGCCAGTTTTAAGTTTCGTTTCATATTTCAAGTCACTCAAGCATTTCTCTCACAAGAGACAGATGCACAAACTCAAACAAACCCACATATGCACACACTCACACACACACACACGCACACATGCTCACACACACACACACACACACACACACACACACATGCACACACACACATGCACACACTCACACACACATGCACACACACACACACACACACACACACACACACACACACACAGCTCAGCAACTTATGTCAGTGTGGTTGTCAAATCCACCAATCAATTATCTTGGCTTTGATGGTTTCCGAGTGACCAACTCTGAAACAACACATTTTACCAGACACAGGGAAAGATAAAAAACTGGCCCTTTCTCTTTCAGTGAATTATTTAATAGAATTGGAAGAGGGTTTTTTTTTGTTTTTTTTTTTTTTGTTGGGGGGGGTTTTCTCTCTGAGTTGATAGTACATGACCTATCTATACGTTTTTACTATCTGAGCGTCTCGTACATGACACATAGATCTGATAATTATATGTTTCCATCTTCGTTTTTTAAAATGATGGAAGGAAATATTAGATAAGGTGTGATAAAAATGGAGCGGAAACTGCAGAGTTATTCCTCCAGCTGCTCTCATGACTGGTGCTGTTGTTGATTTTTGTCTATTGAATTGATTCCTTTCCATGCTCTCTGTGTCCCTTTTTTTTGGTCTCTTTTTTTCCTTCTTAGGTTTTCTTGTTTTTCTCTTTACTCCTCTTTTTCTTTTTCTTTATTAATTTTTTTGCAGGATTGCAAAATTCATCGGTGGGTGGTTGGCGGGTGCTATGGTGCGGTTTGCTTCTTCTTTCCTACCAAACATCTATCGTCCTTGTCTCTCCTCCTTCTTTTTTGTGTTTGTTACTCTCTTGTAACACCTCTAATCTGCGTCACTTATATGACCTTATTGTGTTGCAGGTGTTGTAAAACATTTACTAAAGCTAGAAACCCCCCCCCCCCCCCCCCTAAAATTCATCGACACTATTGTAAAAAAAATAAAAATTTCCGGAGTGTAATTCTAAAGATATATAATTATATATGTACTGGTGATGGTGTGTTCGTGGCTGTGGTTGTTGAGTTAATTTCTCATTTTACCGTATGCAGTTCATTGTTAATTCATCAAGAAATGTCACCACCCTACGTTTAAAAAAGCATTTAAGAGTTGCTAGCGCCGTAAAACCTCTTCTAAAACTAACAAAGCATTTAAGGTCATGTTCCTGTATATCACCAGCTCTAGGGGCAATGGGTAGAGTTTGGTGGTTGGCGGGTGCTCTGGTGTGGTTTGCTCCTTCTTTCCTATCAAACATCTTGTCGCCCATGTCTCTCCTCCTTCTCTTTTGCGTTTGTTACTCTCTTGTAACACGTCTAATCTCCGGCACTTATATATAATATGGCCTTATTGTATTGCAAGTGCCATAAAACTCTTACTCTTACTAAAACTAAAACTAATAGTTCGGTGAATACTGTTTGATAAAAACAAAACAGTAAGAACACTTTTGATTATTATGGCTGGTATACAATACAGGGATTTGACCGAAAATGAAAATCCCGTCAGTCAGTCAATGTGTAATGGACACATTGACTGACTGACCGATTTTTTTTGTTATTGTAATGTATGTCATAGTACACATTATGTTCACACTTTATGTGCAGTTGAATCGAAGAATCATCTCTCTGTATCATTTGTGATTTGTACCATATCAACTCGTTTGTTTCTTTAAATCTTTTGCTCGTTTTCAAGTCTTATACTTATTTATAGGTAAATCAGAATGTGTTTTGAAGATATTATGTGTAGAAGTGGATGATGGTGTTCGCACGATATATATATATATGCAAGCCAGTCGGGACGCAGTACCTCGCTCAGCCCGAAGCACTGCTGTATGACGCTCTCTGCCTTCTCAAATATACATGATGTATATAATATGACATGTAACATGGGCAGGTGGTGAGAATGATTCCCAGACTCGAGTTTGCGTCAAATCTGCACAACTTTCATGTTTTGCACATGGCATTATTTTATTTATTTCCTTATTCCCTTAAGTATATATATTATGTTATTATACCATATCTTGACTGTGTTTTGTGTGGGGAGGGGAAGGGGGGGGGGGGGGCGGAATAAATAAGTCATCATCCCCAAAGGACTACATGTTAATAGTCTCGCCCTTGATGCAGAAAGAATGAAAATCTTTTGTCTTTAGGCTAGATCTAGACCCTCCTATCCCGGTGAAAGGAAGAAAGTTCATCTTAGATCCTTTGTGGCTGTTTTCCCGCACTGATATTAGTTAATAATGATAATAACTTAACGCCGGCTGATCTTTAGATGTATTCTAATGACACAAACCAGACCTTGGTAAGTTGGGACTGCTGTTCATCCCACAAGCTATCGTGATGCGAGTTTTGTAATGCAATGCAAAGTTTTTCGGACGTATTTTAAGAATTTCAATGCAAGAACCATAGCCACTCTCTCTTGGCTGTGCCTCGGGACATATCGCCCCCCCCCCCACCCACTCCTAGTCCTACCCTCGCACACACAAAATCATGGGGTTATAGTTTGTTGGGTATCTCTGTTTTTTGCTGGGATACTGTATCATCTTCTGACAGGATTGGCCCTGTGCTTTGTGAATGAACATTTGGAATTTGACTGTGACAATTTCACGTTAATTTTAATTGAATATGGAGATCTGAAGACAATTTGTTTTCTTTTTGTGCCTACTGTGGCCTATTACTATTAAGATGACAATCTAAGATAAGTCATACTCATATATAGAGATTTTGGGTCACCGTCTCAACTGATGTTCGATCGAGTGTTGCTGAACTTTTCTGTAATGTTTCCCCACCTCAATCCAATATCTTGACAGGGACAGAGTGCTCTGCTTTTTGCTTACGAAATTGTCTAGACTGTCTAGTAAGCTATGAAACATTCCAAGTGAAGAGCAACCTTTTTTTGGTAGTTGCAATCCACAATCCTTGCTCGATACATGTAATCAACACAAAGACTTCGAACATCTTGCTCTGATTGAAAGAACAAAAAGCAAAAGAGGCAGAAGTAGATGGAGGATAACTTTGGACAGATGGATGACTGTGAAAGACCAGGATGATATAATATAGATTTTGTTTGGACATCGGGCAGAGAAATGATGGCAAACATTGATACATTGATTATCAATGTCTGTTTGAGATCTGGCATTTAAATTATGATGATGGAGATGTATTACCATGTATTGGACAGTGATTACCCAACATGCTCTGCCTTTGCTCATCCTTTTTCATGTTCCCATTTAAACAGACCGTTTACATTCTTCAAATTCTCAGGTTTTTATTCTGTATTATAATATACAGCATATTTATTTTCTCAAATGTGTACTGATAATAATGAATATTCATTACATATGTACGTGTATTGAAATGTTTTAGGATTCAGTGAAACTGGCTCTTATTTTTCCAAGGAAAAACGTGAAATCAAAAGATGTAGGATTTTGTTCTTTGTGTTTGAGTATGGCATGATATTTTAGTTCAGTGTTGTGAAATAATGATATTAAACTTACAGATCTAATTGTTTTTCCTCATGGTCGAGGAACATGAATGCAGTCATTCTGATACACCCAAGTTCCGTAAATTTGTAGATCAAATTTCAAACAGAATTTAAGAATCAGTTGGTAGGCTACCGAAAAAAGAAATATTTCGAATGACTAATCTGGGATGAATTAACTTAATATCAGGGTCACAGGACATTCACCTGCTGAGTCGCCTATCACTACAGGCTCTCTAAGAATTTCTTGTGTCAAGGTACAGAAAAATTTGAGTAACACAAAGCTGTTCAACATGAAATTCCTGTTACCACAAAATATTTCCAATACCTGTGGGTTTTTTTCCGGGCTTTATTTAAAGCATTGCAGCTTCCCTCAGCACTAAATTTGCTTAAAACAAAGAATTTTTCTCTATTCTCCAGAAGTTTGTGTCATCAAAGGAGGTTTACTGCACTTTTGGTATATAATTTCCATTTGACCTGGAAATAATTTACTAAATAATATCATGGTTCGAGAGAGAGCAGTGCTCGAAAAAGAAAAGAAGGAGTGGTTAATCTCTTTGGCGCTTTCTTCCTCTAAACACTGTCTGCTGACACAGCCACGTCCCTTCTGTGCTCAAAGCTGTGTATTGTGTGCTTGCTTTTGCTTTTACGTTCCATATCATATATATATATATATATATATCATATATATATATATATTGTTTTTAACCTGTTGAGAATTTTTAGACTTTGCGGCTTTGATGAAATAGAATCTTAAACATACACACATTGTGCAGTTTCAATTTGCGTTTAAAGAGAATTGTATGAGTTACAGTTCAGGTTCTTATGCAGTTGCGAGTGCCGTAAAACCTCTTCTAAAACAACTAAACAGTTTAGGTTCCTATTCTATTAGTGTTTTAGTAATATTTTACTCAATATAAGTGCAATGTTTTGTAGCTGTCCATGCAGATGGCCATACTTGTGTAGCTTCCAACTTCCAACTAATGGTCATGCATGATTATTTCAGCGCTCCTTCTTGCCACTTTTGAATCACATACTCTGTGATTTTATTTCTTTTTTGTTTCACAATCTCATGCTGGTTTTAATAGTTTTACATGTATTGGATTTTGTTGATTCCTTTATCTTCCAACTCTATAACATGGTTTCGATAGGCTTGAAGTGTCTTAATTTTTTATTTTTTTAAAATCTGATATTGTAGTTTTTATGTGTTTGTAAGTTTCTACATTGTTCCCAAAGAGTAGGTAAATGGCCATTCTCCGAAAAGAGGTGGACTAGTGCAATTTACTTACCTAGCTATCATAGTGTTTTGGTTTGTTCATATATGAAGAGAGTTTACTCTTTGCTCTAGCTGCGTGTTGTATTTCACAGGACATTGGGATTGCCACTAGCTTAATAATAATAATAATAACAATAATAAAAGATAGCATTTGTAAAGTGCAAATCCTAGCTCAACAGCAAGCTCTATGCGCTTAGTTGAACTTTAGTGCAGATTAGCCCGCCACCAGATCCAAAATGCTGCGATTTTTCTCTTGAAATGTTTATACAAAGTTAGTTTTTAAGGCCCTCCGCATACTTGGCGCAGTCATATAATAGATGGTTGTTAAAGGTGGAGGTCAGGCTCTTTTAAGAAATCGATTTTGTCAGTATATATAATACAGCCTCACACACAGTGATTTTCTTACATCTATCGTCTTTATCTCCCCTCCTTTTTTTTGTGTTTGTTACTGTCTTGTAACACCTCTAATCTTCGGCACTTATATGACCTTATTGTGTTGCGAGTGCCGTAAAACACTTACTAAAACATAGAGATGTAGGCCTGCCGGTTTGTTTGCCATGCTGCGTCTTTGACTAAATGGTCCTACTTTATTAATAACCGTTTAACTTCCAACTTTCCAGGTTCTTCCTAAGCGTGGATGTGGGTAGCAGCAGTGGAATGGTTGTGTCTTCATGTAGCCGCTCATCGTGAAACAGCAACTGCTGCTGCTCCCTAATGAGAACATCTCACATAGTACACATGTATTGCAAAAGGCCACGTTGATTCTATAAGTCAGTAAAACACATGCATGTTCAATGAAAGGACAACTGAAAAAAAAAAAATACAAGACCCGTCCGAACCATTGCGAAAATAGGGGCGTTTTGCTGCCAAACCAATGAAAATCAAAATTAATAAAAATGTTCTGACAAGGCTACTTGAAGATAGCATACTATTTCTCATTCTAGGAGGAGGTACAGATAAAGAAGAGTTTGAAGTCCACTAAACACTTATTAACATAAATTTTAAATGACTTCCATTTGAAATAATTCTGTCAGCAAAGTTTTACACCTTGTACTACACACTCTAGGTGATTAGGTCACTTGGAATAGGAATGACCTCTCCCTCTGACAGGTTCTGTAAAAAAAAAACTCAGAAGATAATATTTCCTTACTGACTTCACATTATAATTACTACATGTACTGAACATTGCACAGTTTTTCAGGAAATTATTATTGCTATTATTGTCATCATAGGTCTTTAGTTACGGAAACATCTTCAGCCATCCACGTTTTGATGTTGTTTTAGCAATTTATGATAATGACGGGGTCGATAAAGATGCTCTGAAGGAAAAGTTACTTCATATATATATATATATATATGTTACCGAAAATATAGAAGTGGTGAAATCGGTACAATGCAGTCTAGCATGCGCACTGTGAAACACGCGCATACCGAACAAATTTCCAGGCTCCGAATTTTTTTTCTTTTTATGTGTATACTTTCTTTTTGTGCTGAAAACATGAACATAACGAAACGATGTTTTCATATCCCTTTGATTTCACAATGTGCGTGCTAGACAGTATAGTAAAAAATTTTTTTTTTAATAGAATACTATTTTATCGATCCTAGAAGGGCAATCTGGTTTACAATGGAAAACAAAAACACTCATTTTATACATAATTATACATACATGCATACATACATACATACATACATACATACATACATACATACATACATACATACATACATAGGCTACATACATAAATAACATACACATACATAAATACACAATATTACACCTGTACAGAACAATGTGGATGCGTTTTACCAAAGGATACGCCAGATTTTAGGGTGTGCGTAAATTTTAATCAAAATGTAATTAAGGTTGTTTCACAGGAAAGAAAAGAAGTAGAACCTACCTGTTGGACTGCTAATGCTAAAAAAAACTAGTCCTAACTTGTAAACGGTTGGGCAACATACATATAAAATTATATGATTTCTACTCTTATCTGTATTTTTTAATTAGTTTATTTTATTTATTCATTTATTTACACGCTTTGTATAAAGCCAACATTCTAATCTTGCACTGAACTTTATCAGATTTGTATACCTTGAACTTGAACAAACCAAATAAAAATCTTTTTTTTCCTCTCCGTACTTCAAGTTGTGTGTTAATTTTCCTCTTGCTTCCTGCGTTGAGTTAATGTTAAGCTGTCCTCGGGGTTTTATGCACCCCGCATAATTTAGCAAGATGTAATAATTTTATGCCTAACTTCTGATTATTTTCCTTTATCATTTTTTGTTACAATTAACAGAATCGCATAATTTCACTTTTTTGGGCACAGTTTGCATAATTTCAGAATTAAAAAAAAAAATTTTTTGCCTGAAACCGCGGGGACAGGTTAAGAGAAGCACATCGACACAATAACGGTCATATAATGCAGGGCAGAAACAAGACGGATAGAAGACAGAAACAACACAGGGGAAAGTGGTGAAATGGTATAGGTTTAACGCCCCTGTCAACACTTTAAGGTTATAAATATAATATTGAAGTAAGAGGTGGGACCTCCGTATTTAATGAACGTCCATCTCTGAAAGGACCGAGCCCAGTGGGATATTCCTGTCAAGCGCTTTTCCCAAGGACGCAAGGTCGGACCGAGCTGAGGCTCGAACCCCCGAACCTGCAATCTCACACACATTACGAGTCCGGTAGTGTAACCACTAGGCTACCGACGCCACCACAGAGAGAAAGAAAAGAAGTAGAACATACTGCAACTTGTACTAACAAAGAGCGCCTGGAGGGATCGAGTTATGCTACCGGTAGTAGTAAATACTTAAATAGTCGTATACACCCATTCAAAGAGATCGCTTTTCTAATTATGACTCTAAAATATCGTGTGGGGCTTCGGGGTGGGACGCTCTTTTCAGGAAATGGTATAGTAATATAGTCAGAACAAAGTTACTTGAACGTGCAAAACTGGTTTGTGAACCAAATAATATTGGTGTTACATGTATAACTATATAAATACAAAAATAGATAGAAAATGTCTTAATCCCAGACTGTGACGACCGACATAGTAACTTATTAAAGTCGTTTGGATGACACGTAAAACATTTTCAGCTCCTCGGACCACGATTAGGCTTTGCTACAGTCTGGTCAGTACAAATCTACTTGTGAAAGGGCAAAAAAATCAGGTTGTAAACCGTTTTAGTAAGTGTTTTAGGGCACTTGCAACACAATAAGGTCATATAAGTGCCGAAGATTAGAGGTGTTACAAGAGAGTAACAAACACAAAAAAGAAGGAGGGGAGATAAAGACGATAGATGTTTGATAGGAAAGAAGAAGCAAACCACACCAGAGCACCCGCCAACCACCCGCTAAATTTACATGTAATATGTTGGTTACACCTAAAAATAGATAGATGCTGTCTAAATATGAGAGCATTACGAGTGACACAACAACTTACTAAAGTCATTTGGATTACACAGAAAAAGACCTTTGGGGGCTCTCGTAGTCTGCAGGTTACGGTGTTCGCCTCTTATTCAATTATTGAATCAATAGGTCCCGAGTTCGTATCCTGAGAGCGACGGAAAATTTTCTTCTCGAAAATTGTCTCTTTTCTCCTCCTTTCCTGCTCTCTAACCATGTTCTGTTGCCTGCTGTCGTCTCCACGTTCTGCCTTCCCCATTTTCTGGGTTCCTGACTCTTTCTAGCTGCTGCCTTTCTACTTGGCCCCTTCTAACAGCTGTCTTTCAGCCACACCCTTGATCTTATGGCAGATAAGATCCAACATCTAGCCATCTGGGATACGGGCGAAAAATCTTGGAGGTCGCGAGCGCAAGTTGCGCACATCAAAGACCCATTGGAGGTTCTAAAATCGATAAGATTAGGCTTCGGCCGCCACGCGTGTAAAATTCCAAAACCCTACCAAAGTAAAAAGGTTTATTGCGTCCCGTGCGCCCATACGACCTTATGAAGTTGAGAGCGCCGTAAAACACTCGCCAAAACAAACAAAAAAAAAGGCTTTTTTTAGCTTCTCAGATTATAGAAGTAGGCCTGACACAGTATAGTAAGTTGGACGAATCTACTTGAACTTGTGAAAGTGCAAAACCAGGTTGTAAATCAAAGTGATATGTTAGTTGTTACAACTTGTCACACACTAAAATAAATAAATAAATCATTTTTTAATAAATATAATGTCTACATCTTAAAGTGTAACGACCAATACAACAATAAAATGTACTGATATCATTTGGAAGACACAGGAATAAGACTTTTTCAGCTTCTCGGATCACAACTAGGCTTGTCTAGAGTAGAGTACTTACTTTACTTTTTTCTTCCGCTTGTACCCTGGGGTGTCGCGGGGAGACACAGGTGTCTGTCTGCAGCAAGTCGTGTGGCCTGTAGGAGGGACATCCCATGATCTTTAAGGGTGTCTGCCACAGATTCACTCCATCGTCGCCTTGGTCTTCCTCTGGCTCTCCATCCAGAATATTTAATGTTGTATGCTCTCAGAGCTGGATGGTTTGAGGGCATCCGCGTGAGGTGTCCGAACCACTTGACCTTTTGTTTTTCAATGTGTGGTAGGACTGGTGTTGCTCCCACGGTGTCCCTTATGACTTCATTTTTAATTTTGTCTCTTCTTGTTTTGTTGACTGCTCTTCTTAAGCATTTCATCTCGCATGTGACCAGTTTCTTCTCTAGGGCTTTTGTTAGAGTCCATGTCTGGCACTGATATGTGAGCGTTGGAAGGAAAATGGCGTTGATGAGCTTCGCCTTGGTGCTCATGGGGATATTGGGATGTTTCACTAGAGTAGAGTACATGTAATTAAAAAGTTACTTGTAAAAATATACAACCAGGTTTTAAAACAAATAGTCTGTTGGTTGTTCCAGCTAATTATACACAAAACATAGATCGATATATTGATCATGTCTAAATCTGAGTGTAACGACCGAAACGGCAACTTACTAAAGTCATTTGCCTATTATTGGATGATACAGAAATTATTATGACTTTTCAGCTTCTCATATAACAACTAGACGACGCTAGAATTAATCAATACAAAGTTACTTGTAAAAGTGCAAAACCAGGTTGTAAATCAAATAATATGTGGGTTGTTACAACTAGTCACACACAACATTGAATAGATAATGCCAAAATCTCAGAGTGTAACGACCGACACAACAACTTACTAAAGTCCTTTGGATGACAGAGAAATAAGACTTTTTCAACTTCTCAGATCACATCTAGAGGCTTGCCAAGAGTTTAACCAATAGAAAGTTACTTGTAAAGATGCACGACCAGGTTGTAAAACAAATGATAAGTTGGTTGTTACAACTAATAATAATACCCAAAAAAATAACAACAACTTACTACAGTCAATGGATGACACAGAAATAAGACCTTCTCAGATATCATCTAGTCTTGGCTTGAAAAAATTGCAAAATCAGATTGGAAAACAAATAATATGTTAGTTGTCACAACTAGGCATACACACAAAAAAATAGATAAAGTCTTAATCTGAGAGTTTAACGACCGACATAACAACTTATTAAAGTCATTTCAATGACACAGAAAAAATACTTTTTCAGCTTCTCAGATCACAATTAGGCTTGGCTAAAGTATGGTCAGTACAAAGTTACTAAAATTGTTTAAGTGCAAAACCAGGTTTTGTAACAAATAATAAGCTGGTTGTTACATATAATCGAACTAGAGAGAGAGAGTGAGAGAGAGAGAGACAGAGAGACAGAGAGACAGAGAGACAGAGAGAGACAGAGAGAAAGAGACAGAGAGAGAAAGGAAGAGACAGAAAGGGAGAGAGAGAGAGGGGGGGGGGAATCACAGCCGGATACGACTCTACGCTCCAGAAGTCAAGGACACTACAACAACCTGCAGGGTGTAGGACTTCAACAACGACCTTTATCGTAAATCTTTCTTCTAATATAATGATCCTTTGCTGACTAGCGTATGTGGCGTAGCGGTCAGGCATTTCAACGTCGCACACAGAAGACCCTTGTTCGATTCTCCCGAGGGTGGAATTTTTATGGAGAGTCGTGGAATGTGGTAAAGAGTCATCAGTAATGACGTACCGGTGCAGTAAAGTGAACTGACATGGACATGATGGGCCAATAGCAAGAACTGTCCCCGCGGTTTTATGCCCAAAAAAATATGAAATTACGCGAACTGAGCCCAAAAATGTGAAATTATGCGATTCTGTTCATTTTAACAAAGAATGATAAAGGAAAATAATCCGAAATTATGCACACTCAAAAAATGAACAAATTTTGCTAAATTATGCGGTGTGCATAAAACCCCAGGGACAGCAAGAAGCTAGCCCAGGATAGGAAAAAGTGAAGATAAGTGCCTATACCCTGATCAAGATAGAGAAAAGTGGTGATGGTGGTGATGATGATGATGAAGATATTATTTGATGTTATTTTTATTTTTTTATGTTCCTGACGAAACCAAAAGACGGCGAAACTTTGAACATATCATAATTTTTGGGGGGAACATTTTAGAACTCTCCACATATTTTATCTTTTTGCAATCTACAATGATTGATAATGATGACGATGATGGTTGTGGTGGTGATGTTGCTGCTGCTGCTGCTGCTGTTGATGATGATGATGATGATGATGATGGTGATGATGATGATGATCTCGGTCTTTCTGGTGGCACATTGTATCTCATTCAGACATGGTTAGCCCTGGCAGACAAGGTCAAAAACTTGGCTCCTAAATTAAATGATGATATACGCGCGCACCCATATACACACACACTCACACCTATACAAACACACACTTACGCACACACACACACACACACACACACACACACACACACACACACACACACACACACACAAATTCACGTTTTTTTTTAAATCCAAAGGAAGACAAAAA
>NW_004797759.1:123719-125974 GCF_000002075.1 Aplysia californica | reverse complement strand
CCTGCACGCGCGAGTGGGAGTGCTCTGCATATACTCATAGGGGGCTGCAGGCTCAGTCTCGCTCAGCTTGGGGGGTGTCTCACGCAGGCATGCGCGCGCGCACGTCTGCACATAGATCTACACACACACACACACACACACACACACACACACACACACACACACACACACACGTATTTTTGTTATCCAAAGGAAGACAAATGAACAGGCTTTAAGTTTATACCAATAACTATAACTCCATATGCCCCATCACTGATACACACATACTTACACCACTCCCCCCTTCCTCTCACCCACACACCCGCATACACACACACACACACACACACACACACACACACACACACACACACACACACTCACACACACTCACACACACACACACACACACACACACACACACACACAAGAGCACATCAAAGTGACCTTTTACTTTCTCTGCGCATTGCCTGTCGTTCCTCTACCCACGAAGACTGAACTGAAAATACCCAACCATGCTGGAGGCAGAAATTTATGATCCAGTGATAATATCCTCAAGATCAGTTCCCACCCACAGCATAGACTTGAATTATAATCCTAGAGCGGGCACGGCAATTTCGGGGACTCTGGTGGTCTAGAGGTTACGATGTTCGCCTCTTATTCAATAAGAAACCTGATACTAAAATCTAGCGACGAAAATTTTCTTCTCTAAAATGTTCTACTTTCACCCCCTCTCCTGCTCTCTAACCATATCTTCCCAACTTTTTTTTGTACACATCGACAGGTTACACATAGTCTTCCGAAGAGGAAGACCACGCAAAAGGTGGATCAAGGGTGTCAAGGAAACACTAGGAAAACATAACATCACAACTGAAAGAGCTGAGGAACTGGCCTACCATAGAAAACTGCATCTCCCCTCGACGTTCAACGGGCAAAAGAGGATGAAAAAGTAAAAGTAAGTACACGTAGTCTTCCCCTTGATCTTTAACCCCGTGGGTTCCAATCCAACACTCTCCTAGTGATGCAGCTACCAGCCAGACTTCTCGAGAGTGGGTCCAATCCATCGCCACCGCCTTGTTCCAACCTCATCTCTGACTCAGACTGGGTTTTGTCTTGTTCGCCTCAACACTTCCTCGTTGTTGACCCAGTCTGTCCTTCTGATCCTCAGTAACTTTCTTAGACGGGGTGCCCATTTGGGGATCGGGCCGGGTCGCGGCGGTTTGCTAGCCAGATTGAGGGCGCAAAGCGGCTATTGTGGCACAAACCGATCGCACCCGACTCGTCTCCTAAAAAAGAAACGCACTTGTTTTCAGGCGACGAGTGGGGTGATCGCCCCCGACCCGACCCGACCCGACCCGACCCGACCCGACCCGACCCGACCCGACCCCATCCGCAATGGCCACAACGTATTAGACACTTGTTCAAGAAAATCTGGATCTTCTTTGTAGTGCAAGTCTGAGATGCATTCCATGTCTCACATAGCTACAACTACAACAGGGGGAAGTCTTGGACAGAGTCGTCATTATTTCAAAGGGTCGCTTTTAAGCACAAGTGGGCTACCCCGAAAAATGTTGTTTTGAGAAAATCGAAGATAAAGTTTTTGTCCCTTGTTCAGTTTCTTTAAAAGACAAGAAAAGTTTCCTCTATTACCAAACAAATACTCGTATAAACACCAATGAAATCAAACTTCTTCTATAGGTAGCGCAATGCCCACTTTTGGTGTAGGTCAAGATTTCTGGAAACCCACGAAGTCTGGGTTAGTCCGCTTGTCCTTAAAAGCGACCAAATACAAAATAGGGGCTCTCGGGGGCCTAGAGGTTAAGGTGTTCGCCTCTCATTCAATAGGTCCAAGGTTCGTATCCGGATAGCCACGGACATTTTTTTTTTCTCTAAATTAATCATTTAGATTAATTGTCTCCTTCACTTCCTTTCCTGCTCTCTAACCATGTTCTGTCGTCTGATTTCGTCTCCACTTTCTGCCCCCACCTGGGCTCCTGACTCTTTTCTGCTGCCTTTCTACTGCTACTCCTTGCCTCCTTCTTTTATAGCTATCTTTTAGCAACACCCCTGATCTTTTGGTAGTGGTAGGAAAGATCTACACCTAACCTTCTTGAACAAGGGTGAAAAATCTCAGAGGTCACGCGTGCAAGTTGCGCACGTGAAAGATCCCTTCGTGGTCCAAAATCGATTAGAGTAAGCTTCGGCCGTCACCCGGGCAAAATTCAAAATTAAATTTCCTACCATCTGGAAATGTTTGGTGTGTTCCGTGCCCCCCC